>NC_088422.1:75843769-76028769 GCF_034236695.1 Oncorhynchus nerka
CCGCATAACAGTCAATGACACCATGAGAAATATAAGCCGTGCTGTAGGATTTGTTTACTGCAGGGGCCACACTTAGGGAAAGCCCCTCTTCCTACCATAACATTGTAATATAGTTGTTCACTTATACCAATCACTGCTGCACTGTTATGTTTCACCCGTCTGATTCTCAAACCTCCAACTCTCATTCTGTCTGTTATTGTCATACTGTAAGTTAGAGCTTTTCCCTCTGAGTTGGATATGAGGAAAAAGATGACTCCTGGTGTTGGTAAATAATTGTGAGGGTCTGATTTGAGCCGTCTCAGCAGCATGCTCATTCTCTCTGGCTGTGTCCGTTTGCCTTCTCCACGCTGCTGCCGAGCACCCTGGCCACTGTGGACTGTCGGGCAGGCAGCATCTACTGGGGCCCGGGCCCTGGCCAGGGGTATAATGGCTCCCACATTGCCTGCTGCCTGCCCAGGACTGACACATCCTGTTAAGCCTGAGACGAGCTAGCTCAACCTAAATGTAAATCATTTCTAGTTATTCCCTCATCATATGCCCTGCACCGATGGTCCCAACAAGGCAAGGCTGTCAGGCTGCTTGAAATCAAGGGCTCTCTGCTGATCAAAGACTCTTGTTTATGCCCTGTGTCATTGATGGTTTTTGGCAGGCGCAGGGTATTGTGACAATCTCCCGCTTGTTATTCGTGCGCTGGGCCGTGGCTGCGAGGCAAGGCATTCTCCACTGCCCAAGGTGAACAGCAGTGGGCCCTCCCGGGGGCTGGGCCATATGGATGAGGAACATGAGAAAGTCTTTCTGCAAATAATGTCAGTCAGGATACCCATGCAGTGGAGGGAGCCCTGAGTGAACACAGCCATTAAAGGCCAATGTTCAATTGTTGCTTCCTGTTAACAGAGTTGAGTTAGTAAAAGATGGATAGAAGGAGATATGCCTGTAGCAAGAAGCCCACTGAGAGTAATTGGCATGGAGAGGTCCTTCTGAAATAGCAGAGGTAATATTTTTGCCATCTCAACTATGGAGGTAAAGAGCTTATCAGTCATCACTAAAAGTAGTCATCACTAAAGTATTTCAGAAATACAGCATCATTAAATCAAATCAAATTGTATTTGTCACATACACATGTTTAGCAGATGTTATTGCGGGTGTAGCAAAATGCTTGTGTTCCTAGCTCCAACAGTGCAGTAATATCTAACAATTCAAAACAATACACACAATACACACAACCTAAAAGTAAAATAATGGAATTAAGGAATGTATGAATATTAGGATGAACAATGTCAGAGTGGCATTCCTCACTACATTTCATGATCACTGATTGGGGAGGCAGACATTTCCATTTAGCATCATGGTAGATTTTCCTGAAAATAGCTGATACTCAGACACTTTCACCGTAGCTGATCGGATTAACAATCATATTTTGGCTTAGTGAAAGTATGATATGTTATATACTGTATAAAGCAAAGACACTTCTGTCTCTATGCCAGGATATGTTCTGACATGCTGCTGTAATTTATCAGTGGTTCACCTGTTATACAGGTCTAGATCTCAGCATCCCTGATACAACACTTGGAAGCAAACAGACAATAAACTCCTCAGTCCCTTCTGCTAAAACCTCATAGCGTGTTTCCCATTTAGAGGAATCTGCTCTACAACAGTGTTCACTGATTTTTTTTCTTTTTGACTTTGGATCCAAGATTCCACATCAGTTCCAATTACAGCTCTCTGACGGAGAGAGGCACGTCTGGAGCCCATTGTTCTTTGTCTGCCCCAACCCTGTTAGGGATCTGACATACCAAGTCTACAGTGACTGTACAACTGCTGTGATCTAAAATTGAAATAGCTTCCCTGTTCCTTTCCAGTTGTATAACTGCTGTCTTATGCTATTTGTATGTTTGTTTAAAGTAAGAAATAATGAGATGTGATACAAAACTGTGGCTGTGTCCAAGTACAGGATAGTTCGGAACTGAAATCTTCATATTATTCTTTACAATGTCAAGGAAACAGAATACTCTACTAAATCAGTCCAGATCTGACCAAGCTGAAACCAATAGGGTCTGAAAGCAGAGTTCATCAGTGGGTGAGAGAGAAGAGGGGTGAGGTTAAACCAGAGAACTAATTGGCAGTTTAACCCTAACAGTATTCACACCTGCCTGCAGAGCAACACAGGGTCTTGTAAACCCTTTTTAATAGCGTCTACATTTCCCCACAAAAAAATGTCTTCAAACGTAATTTTATATTCTGCACTGTAAGTCGTTTAAAAAGTTGTGTCCACAGAAAATGTCAGAATAAGAAAAAAGATGGTTACGTTAGAGTAATAGATATGATCATCATAGCAGCTATGCTATGAGGGGTAAATGACTATAGTTCCTGCCCTTGGATATCCGTGCTGGACCCCTTAAAGTTAGCAAGGGTCAGACCTTCACTGGGGACAGACGTTAAGTCGCTGTCAAAAACGAGAAGGGAACATCAAAGTGTAATTTAACTGGCAATAAAGCGACAGGTCGCCTCCCCAGCCTCTTTATTGAAAAGGTTGGCTAGGGTCAGCTCACAGCATTTAAAAGAAACACTATAAATTAGACACCCTGCGGTGACTGAGAGCGATTAATGGCTAAATATTCCCAAACCTGAAAAAATATCCCTAAATATTAGAAAACGTAAATAAAAGAGATTAAGTGTGTGTAGTCTAGGCTTGATAGATCCCTGTTTTGACTGGACCCAGGAAGCAGAGGAAAGCTGTTTTCTCTGCTAAGCATTTATTTGTAACTCTAATTTGGTTTGTTTTCCCTTCTTAAAATATGGATTGAATCGTAATGGGAAGCTTTGTGCTCTGAAGTCCCGCCATCTCTGTGAAGTCCTCTCTTCCTGCTCGTTCTGCTGGCTGTGAGGCTGTTACATAAAGACAGACACACTAACTAACACAGGTAGTGGATGGAGAGACTGACTGGTGTGTTGAGATGTAAACTTTATCATGCCTACACCATGACGAATGAAAAGTGATGTGAGAGACATTGATCCATTTTATTGCAGCCTGTGAGTGTGTCACCACAAGGCATTAGCATGGGGAGAGCCTTATTAGCAAGCCCTCTGCCTACACGGCCATTTGCAAAACCAGAGCTAATCGCCTACCCAAAGGCAGATGGAGTCGAGTCTCAGTAGTTCTTATAAACCAGTCCTTCTTAAACGATCTTGTTTCTGGTCAGGAGCACCATGACACCACTACGAATAGCACCGCAGTATGAGTAGGCTATGGTGTCAATTGCAGTCATTGAAACAGTTCAAGGTTAGCCTAAGTTGGTGCTCACTAGGCCCATGCCTTTCTTATATCTTGCTGCCCTCTCATATGCCTGATGCCGTAAACAAAACCTCAGCTAACGGATGAGAAAGTTCCATAAGTACCTTTCTGACTAGCTTATAGCTACAGTAGTTTGGGAGCATCTGATAGGTAAGCGTCCATTTTGAGGTCAAACACTGAGAGGGATGATTCATCCCATCAGGCTGCTGTGAGGTGCACACGCTGCGCCAAAAAACAACTGCTATGGGAGCGTATCCATAAAGCCTGAGACACTGATAAATCACCCCTCTCTCTTCAAGGTTCTTTATCTGAGAGTCTCTCTCAGGCCCTAGAGCATGGCAGGATCTCCACTAGCCTGAGGCTGGGCTAGGGTCTACTCAGTGCCGTTTCCACAGTTTGGCTAGCACTAAAACAAGGTCAAAACAGTGTTAGACAATTACACATAAGATGAAGGAACAAAGCTCTATTTGTCTTTCTGAAACCAACTTATTAGCATATCTGGAAACACTTTCCCCTGCTCTTATACCCATGTAAATGCACAGTAATAACTGTAACAACACTGTAAGTTGTGTTGGAGATATAATACCCAGTGTAATGCACAGTAATAACTGTAACAACACTGTAAGTTGTGTTGGAGATATAATACCCAGTGTAATACACAGTAATAACTGTAACAACACTGTAAGTTGTGTTGGAGATATAATACCCAGTGTAATGCACAGTAATAACTGTAACAACACTGTAAGTTGTGTTGGAGATATAATACCCAGTGTAATGCACAGTAATAACTGTAACAACACTGTAAGTTGTGTTGGAGATATAATACCCAGTGTAATGCACAGTAATAACTGTAACAACACTGTAAGTTGTGTTGGAGATATAATACCCAGTGTAATGCACAGTAATAACTGTAACAACACTGTAAGTTGTGTTGGAGATATAATACCCAGTGTAATGCACAGTAATAACTGTAACAACACTGTAAGTTGTGTTGGAGATATAATACCCAGTGTAATACACAGTAATAACTGTAACAACACTGTATGTTGTGTTGGAGATATAATACCCAGTGTAATACACAGTAATAACTGTAACAACACTGTAAGTTGTGTTGGAGATATAATACCCAGTGTAATGCACAGTAATAACTGTAACAACACTGTAAGTTGTGTTGGAGATATAATACCCAGTGTAATGCACAGTAATAACTGTAACAACACTGTAAGTTGTGTTGGAGATATAATACCCAGTGTAATGCACAGTAATAACTGTAACAACACTGTAAGTTGTGTTGGAGATATAATACCCAGTGTAATGCACAGTAATAACTGTAACAACACTGTAAGTTGTGTTGGAGATATAATACCCAGTGTAATGCACAGTAATAACTGTAACAACACTGTATGTTGTGTTGGAGATATAATACCCAGTGTAATGCACAGTAATAACTGTAACAACACTGTAAGTTGTGTTGGAGATATAATACCCAGTGTAATGCACAGTAATAACTGTAACAACACTGTAAGTTGTGTTGGAGATATAATACCCAGTGTAATGCACAGTAATAACTGTAACAACACTGTAAGTTGTGTTGGAGATATAATACCCAGTGTAATGCACAGTAATAACTGTAACAACACTGTAAGTTGTGTTGAGATATAATACCCAGTGTAATACACAGTAATAACTGTAACAACACTGTAAGTTGTGTTGGAGATATAATACCCAGTGTAATGCACAGTAATAACTGTAACAACACTGTAAGTTGTGTTGGAGATATAATACCCAGTGTAATGCACAGTAATAACTGTAACAACACTGTATGTTGTGTTGGAGATATAATACCCAGTGTAATGCACAGTAATAACTGTAACAACACTGTAAGTTGTGTTGGAGATATAATACCCAGTGTAATGCACAGTAATAACTGTAACAACACTGTAAGTTGTGTTGGAGATATAATACCCAGTGTAATGCACAGTAATAACTGTAACAACACTATAAGTTGTGTTGGAGATATAATACCCAGTGTAATGCACAGTAATAACTGTAACAACACTGTATGTTGTGTTGGAGATATAATACCCAGTGTAATGCACAGTAATAACTGTAACAACACTGTAAGTTGTGTTGGAGATATAATACCCAGTGTAATGCACAGTAATAACTGTAACAACACTGTAAGTTGTGTTGGAGATATAATACCCAGTGTAATGCACAGTAATAACTGTAACAACACTGTATGTTGTGTTGGAGATATAATACCCAGTGTAATGCACAGTAATAACTGTAACAACACTGTAAGTTGTGTTGGAGATATAATACCCAGTGTAATACACAGTAATAACTGTAACAACACTGTAAGTTGTGTTGGAGATATAATACCCAGTGTAATGCACAGTAATAACTGTAACAACACTGTAAGTTGTGTTGGAGATATAATACCCAGTGTAATGCACAGTAATAACTGTAACAACACTGTAAGTTGTGTTGGAGATATAATACCCAGTGTAATGCACAGTAATAACTGTAACAACACTGTATGTTGTGTTGGAGATATAATACCCAGTGTAATGCACAGTAATAACTGTAACAACACTGTAAGTTGTGTTGGAGATATAATACCCAGTGTAATGCACAGTAATAACTGTAACAACACTGTAAGTTGTGTTGGAGATATAATACCCAGTGTAATGCACAGTAATAACTGTAACAACACTGTATGTTGTGTTGGAGATATAATACCCAGTGTAATGCACAGTAATAACTGTAACAACACTGTAAGTTGTGTTGGAGATATAATACCCAGTGTAATACACAGTAATAACTGTAACAACACTGTATGTTGTGTTGGAGATATAATACCCAGTGTAATACACAGTAATAACTGTAACAACACTGTATGTTGTGTTGGAGATATAATACCCAGTGTAATGCACAGTAATAACTGTAACAACACTGTAAGTTGTGTTGGAGATATAATACCCAGTGTAATGCACAGTAATAACTGTAACAACACTGTATGTTGTGTTGGAGATATAATACCCAGTGTAATGCAAAGTTCATGCAAAATCATATTTGACTGCGTACGCTGTGGTTTTAACCAGTACTGTACTGAAATGACTAAAAGAAAGAAAGACTTCATGTTCCAATAGATTTGAGGTTATTTGAATGAGTGCAGAGGGAGACCCCTTGAGAGGGGAAGGCTTCTTAATGTGAGATCCTCTCAGTTTATCTAACAGTTGACGTTATGTTCCCTCCTCCTTTCCCAGTGAGGTCTGAATCTCTCGGGTGATGTTAAAAACCACAATGAAGCAAACACACATTTTACGAGTGCACGGGAATGCCATAATCAAAGACAGGTTGGTCACTGTCCTCTTAGCATCATGTGGATTCCACTTCTGACAATAGCATTGTTATATTGAAGTAAATACAATGTGGAAAGAGCACTAGATTGTCCTTGGTGGTCCAAATTGTTAAGCACTTGTAACTAAGCAAAAATTATCATCTGCTTGTGAAATAATATATAATTTCATATAGGCTTCTTAAAATTCTTTACATCAGCTCCCATGTGAACTTACATAGTACTCTGTCTTTAGGAAACACCATGTGAACTTACATAGTACTCTGTCATTAGGAAACACCATGTGAACTTACATAGTACTCTGTCATTAGGAAACACCATGTGAACTTACATAGTACTCATTAGGAAACACCATGTGAACTTACATAGTACTCTGTCATTAGGAAACACCATGTGAACTTACATAGTACTCATTAGAAACACCATGTGAACTTACATAGTACTCTGTCATTAGGAAACACCATGTGAACTTACATAGTACTCTGTCATTAGGAAACACCATGTGAACTTACATAGTACTCATTAGGAAACACCATGTGAACTTACATAGTACTCATTAGGAAACACCATGCGAACTTACATAGTACTCTGTCATTAGGAAACACCATGGGAACTTACATAGTACTCATTAGGAAACACCATGTGAACTTACATAGTACTCATTAGGAAACACCATGTGAACTTACATAGTACTCATTAGGAAACACCATGTGAACTTACATAGTACTCTGTCATTAGGAAACACCATGGGAACTTACATAGTACTCATTAGGAAACACCATGTGAACTTACATAGTACTCATTAGGAAACACCATGCGAACTTACATAGTACTCTGTCATTAGGAAACACCATGGGAACTTACATAGTACTCATTAGGAAACACCATGTGAACTTACATAGTACTCATTAGGAAACACCATGTGAACTTACATAGTACTCATTAGGAAACACCATGTGAACTTACATAGTACTCTGTCATTAGGAAACACCATGTGAACTTACATAGTACTCATTAGGAAACACCATGTGAACTTACATAGTACTCTGTCATTAGGAAACACCATGTGAACTTACATAGTACTCTGTCATTAGGAAACACCATGTGAACTTACATAGTACTCATTAGGAAACACCATGTGAAATAATGTGATTCAATGGGTAGTTTATCGAAAAAAGCAACACGCTTATAATTTCAGTTCTCGTGATGGGTGCCACTGTCCAGGCCAATGGACATGCTAACTTTTTACTGTACTATAATGTCTGAGAAAATGTATACACAGTAGGTGACATTACAGACTCTAATCTTCTGGGATATTCTTTGTGCTGGACGTCTGATCAGTAAGCATCTTCTGAATGCCTCAACTATGGAGGGTTTAGTTACACAGCAGAGGATCTGACTGCCGGGCTGAGAGAAGGCCTGGAGTACGAGGTTCAATGTAGCCCTGTCGCACTCCGGCCGGGCAGATTGAGTCTAATGTAAATTGCTGTGCCAAAATACGAGTTAACTGGTAAAATGATCCGAGGTCCTTGTCACCTCTAGTCATGTCAGCAACCTGCTGAAGTGTGTCCTGGTTCTCCAGGCTTCGCAGCACTTCCATGGCTGGTTTCTATTACCCACTGCTCATATCAATCAGCACAGACGGACAGAAAGGAAGGCTCAAATGGTTGTGCTGTACTAAAGACGGTAGAGAGAGAAAGAGCAGCAGATGGGGTGTTGGTGGCTTCAGTCTAGATTGAAAGGCTCTCACAGGACAGTTGATTCACACCTCCTGTATCCTCCCTCTCTTTGAGTGAAAACACGAAAACACGATAGTAACCGCAACTATGTACCAAATGCTTGTAATGTCACAACAAAGGCTCTTCCTCTCTCCGTCTATAGCCCATGAATAGTTCATGGAAAAGCTCTTGGAATGTTAAAGTAAATAGTGATCTTGACTACAAATGTTGCGAAAATATAATGTACGTTTCCGTTTGGATTATTTGGGGTTTTAGATCGATTCGCTCTGGAGAATTTTGGGGTACAGCTCTTCTAAAAAGGAAAGGAAACCAGAGTTAAAGGTCTCTGTGTCCTGTCCTCAGGGGGGACAGTCAAACACCATAAGAGGAAAACTCCTGTTGCTTCAAGAAAAATACAAAGAGATTGATGTTCCTAGTTTGAAGGTTAAGTTCTCAGTGGGTACACTGACCCCTTTAGACACCGTAGAGAAGCCAAGGATAGCTATCTCTGACAATGTGCATTGTTTGTGTGTCAAACCAAGTCAAGGCATAATCTATTATTCCCTCTTATTCTATTCTACTATATATTTTCATGTAAAAAAACACAATCCACCAATGTAAAGGCCACCTGTTGTCAGATTTTATCAGGTTGAATTTTGGCCACTCTCCCTGAGATGTTCAGAGCCAGGCCCTAAATATCCTATTACCTGGCGGAGAGGAGTCTGGTTTATGGAGCCTGGAGTCCAGTGGAGTCTACAAGCTTTTATCACTGCATGTAGACCCGGCACTGGTCTACTGCTCTCCCCTACAGCAGTAGAGCACAGACCTTGTATATGTTGTCCCTGAAGTAGCATACTGTTGGTCCAGGGCTGCTGGACCTGAGAGAACCTCAATGTAACTGGACTGATGGGCCGTAGAAAGTGTCCCATCTTCAGGGGTTTGAATGGTTGAAACCATTTATTTATTTATTTTACCTTTATTTTACTAGGCAAGTCAGTTAAGAACAAATTCTTATTTTCAATGACGGCCTAGGAACAGTGGGTTAACTGCCTGTTCAGGGGCAGAACGACAGATTTGTACCTTGTCAGCTCGGGGATTCGAACTTGCAACCTTTCGGTTACTAGTCGAACGCTCTAACCACTAGGCTACCCTGCCGCCCCGGCAAACCATGCCATTTGTTACCCTGTACTCTTTTGGAGCAACAGTTTTTTTTAACCATAATTCAATGGTGGCTTAGAAAACCTGTATGAATATCTAAAGGGTTCTAGCTGTCCTTTACAATTTGGTTGACGAAACAATGCATTTCCCTTTTCCTCATTTCTAAGTTGCAGGCACAAAGTATTTGTTTCCTTCCTCTTACAGTACATAAAGATTTGCAAGCACAGTACAGCATGTTAATGTCCACAAAATCATTCACTGATCCTTTCAATCACTTGCAACCCACCCCATAAACAAATATTGTATTGGTGACATGTTGTGTATTTGTATGCGGCACATGTTTAGCAAGGTTACACAATCCAGTCACCTCTTGGACACGCAGGGACTGCCTGTGCTTACTGGGGGCTGGCCTTTGAATGTATACAAATAACTGGGGGAAGTGCTGATGTACATCTGAGTCACATTAATGGTGGAGGTCTCCTGTAGTGCTGAGACGTTCCTGCCTGCTCTTTAACGCTCGCTCTATCTGAGGAGTCAGTCATACCTGTGGTCAGGCAAGGCTGCTGCAAGGGTGACTTCCACTGTAAAAATGTGCACGGTCTACCCAGCCAGTCTGTGATACCAACTTGGTCCTGGGCCTCCCCTGGGAGCAGTTTTGTTTTTTTGTCTTAGCACTACACAGCTGATTCAAATAACCAATGCTTGATGATGACTTGGTTATTTGAATCAACTGTGTTTTGTGCTAAGACAAAAACAAAACATGTGCCCTGAGGGTATCTGTTGTAAAATATTAGATATGTAAACTTCCTTTTTAGTGGCTCACTTATTGCTTTAATAAGATACATTAGGACAGCATCATTAGCCTAAGTATTATTTATGGCGGTTTGTTTGGGATTAACAGCGGCAATCATTTTCTTTACATCTACCGAGTGTACGACGTTATGTAGACTACAGGTCACTGGCAAGTTCAGCTGAACGCAAAAAGAAACAAACTCCCTTGAAATCTCCCGAAAACAGCGCTGGTATTATCTTCAAAGGACCCCGCCGTGTCTAGCGGGAAATATTGTAAAGACTGTGACTCCAGGAATGTCAGCCTACCTGCTTAAGCCTGATTGAAGTAATAACTCACGAAGTCCCCGTTGAATTACCTGCCATGACTTATACCTGTGGTCGAAACCAATAAGGCTCACAAGACCAGGTTTAGGGTCTTTAAAACGTGACCCTAAATAAGATCTCGTGAGTGATTATGTGATCTGGTAGGTTTACGGAACATAAAAGCTATTCCCCGGACACAAACGCATTCCATTGCAAATATGACCCCGAGTTGATAGGAAAGTGTGACAATGTGTTTGGGTTTTTAGTATAGGCCTATGTGATTCAAACGCACCTTCAAATCGATCATTCAATTTTCAGTCCGTGTCTATACGTTTTCATTAGTTGACTTTGTATATGCCGAGCATTTTCGTAATTTCTTACAGGTTTATGATCTTTTCCGCGCTATATTACGCACGCCTCTCCTGTGAGTCATTACGTACCAAAGGTTAAGCAAGGCCATGACACAGGATTGGAAATTAAATATATGAACAACTGAATATTATTTTTAACTTGAATAACTTGTAGGCTTAATGTTTTAGGCATGCCACGTTTGGCGCCCGTGCGTATAATGTGCTTAAATGACCAATAGAGAAAAGACTGCACATACGCGTTCAAGTTTGAATCAGAGTATTTACTCATTTATTTCAGGTGAATATTTTCTTGTTCAGAATTATCTAAATATAAGAAGCTATATAATGACTATATAATAGGCAACTTGATGCTTTCTGAATAATAAAGATGTGCATACGGTAAATGACTTCTGATTCATCATAATATTCTCATATGGTTAACTATTGTTTAACTACTATTAATATTATTATTATTAGTAGTAGTAGTAGTCGTATTCCCATAGATTCCAAGCAGTGATCAATCATTCGCATACTCTTGACAAAGCAAGTGTCTGGTGTTCGTATGTTGTTGTCTAAAGTTATTTGATTAAACCAAAGAGATTCGATAACATCTGCACAGCAGACCATCATTAAATCTTATATTGATGGCTATGCTATGTTACGTCACCCGTTTAAACTAATTATGTAGCGAGGAATAGACTGATTGGTTTATGTGCTTTTATTAGGGTTTACAGAAATCCTATTCTGGCACGTTAGTGGCATGTTGTCAGTGCCCAGCCCTCCTCCGTAACTCAGCTGTAAATACTTAATTATGTAATAATAATAATATTATTACTGTTATGATGATGATAGTCTAGTCATCAACAATAATATAATCTTTATCCTCATTAATATCATCCTGATCCTCATCATGGTAGCCATTAGCCAATGGTAAGAACAGCATGGCAAAGTTTAACTGAAGTTTCTTCATGTGTACTTTTTTCTCACGCTAGACCAGACAATTGATCAATGACTTCTCCTTGACAGCAGTGATTCAGTGCTTTCGCTTTTATATTGACATCTCAACTCGTTATATCCTCTTTGGTTGTGTCCCCATTTTCTAATTTTCACCAAGGACAGGACTCCTGTCGTTTTCACTAGATATTCATTAGAATATCTGTAATAGTGATTCATTAACATGTTTGGTGAAGCCTATACTTTCGTTTAATCGAACCGTTCCCATGCACAGCAGTGCAAATTGATATTAGTATATTGATGAAAATTGTGAAATATTCTAATTTCATTCTATAATTTCAGTAATCTGGCATTTGATTTTAATTTGGATGTTGTTTGTGTTAGCAGCACTGTCCAGTGTCCATACGTTCACTGTGCATGCATCTTTAGTGTCGGTTTTGTTTTTCTATTTATTGATCCGGAAAAACAGAAAACGGATGTTATTGTTATGTTATAAATCAGGTGTAATGGGTATACATTTACATTTTCTAAATTACACAGATGGATGGAAAAATACTTACGTTTCCTCACAGATCGCTTGGTTGATTTTCGAGCATGATTAATTAAGGATTATTGAAATTGTGAGGATTTTTACTTATCCTTGCGCTTAATGTTACCTGTAGCGTTCAATAAACTATCATGTGGTTCGATCATCGTCTATGCACTCTTACTTTTTGTAATAAAACATTTGAAGAATGTGCGTTTAAATGAAGGAACGTTGGACATCTTTGATCTAAATGTAGCCTAGAACTGAGACAGAATTTGGCCACATTTAATGAAAATGTTTTAGAAGTGAGCTAACTACTCTTTTTTATCTAGACAAGTTAGTTATGAACAAATTCGTATTTACAATGACGGGTTAACTACCTAGTTCAGGGGCAGAACGACACATGTTTTACCTTGTCCGCTCTGGAACTCGATCCAGCAACCTTTCGGTTACTGGCCCAAAGCTTTAATCACTAGGCTACCTGCCGCAATTGGTTTATAGAGACTTCGAAACGTGAGACTGACATAATTATTTGGCAGAAAGTCTTAGGCATATTTTGCCTGTATTATCATTGTAGCACTGCTTTAGTCTTGCTGAAGTCAACCATTTTCTTGAGGATTCATGGCCTACGTATCGAATATCATCTGGCTTTGGTCACTGACTTCTCAACCATAAACAACAAATGAATCACTTTTGAAATTTGTAATAACTCCTACAAAAATTCTTAGCACTTGTAGCCACTCTCCTGAGAGAGGTTCCATAGAGCTTTTACCGCAGTATTTGATGCTTCCCTCCAGTTGATCATCTGAGAAGCCGCTGTATGTCCGTGGGTTTTCATCTCACCCACAAGTTGCTCGCAGATGGTTAGAGAAAGCGATGGATTTTGCGGTATTTGTGTTAAATTTATAGCATGGGCGGATTTTTCCTGCGCTCAAGATGTGCCCTTTGTTAGACCTCTGCAGAATATTTTCAACATAAATATATAGTTCGGTTAATCAGTAGAGGGTATTATTTCTTATTAAGAATTAAGAATTGCATGTAGGTATTTTACACATTACATATTAATTTAATGCAACGTAACTGTGGGTTTCGAGTTGCAAAGTTAAAGTTTGTATTTCATTGTAAAACAAACAAATATTTCTTAAGAACTTGTGATCCGTTATATTTTATTATATGGTCATACAAACATCTATAAGGTCACCAATACCCAAGTCACGCTAATGCAACGTTTCTGCAGAGTGCACGTAGGCTATTGTAGGCTAGAGGACTTTACAGTGTTCTTTTGTCAATTCACAAAATCAGGCTGTTTGATCAGCAATGTTTTAGTTACAATCTCTAATTCACCACAGGCTATCAGTTTGGGCAATCTTTTCGACAAGAATCGGATTATCTTTACCTTGATATCATATAGGTGCAAAAACGTGTGTGTGTGGGTGTGTGTATGTCAACGATGGATTCTTAACATTTGCAAACTCCCCCAATATCTATTGCTCATGAGACAATATTGAGTAAGTAGCCTATGGATGTAAAGAGACTAGGAATAATAACAATATTGGTCCGCTGATAAACTATTTCCCATATTTTTCATGCTTGAAAACGTGATAATTCAATTGTCCGATTCAGATTCAGTATTAAGGATTGTAATGCAGATTATCGCATTAAATATAGCCTAATTTAATTCAATCGCCAAAGGGAAAACGTGATAGTCGGGAAGGTTATGCCTCTTCGTAATTGTGTTACAGGGGATAGTTGTGGCCGTAATATTGGTAGTAAGTTGTGAAGTCCATCACATTGAGTTTGTAAAGACTCATGCATTGACAAATGTTCATATGCGGTTAGTGATATTATCCAACAACCGGGATGATAGCAGACGTGATTACTTCACCCATTTATTTTATTTCATCGTCGGTTCTGATTATTGGAAGGAATTTCTCAATTTACATGAAACTGTTTAAGAGGCATGTGGAGACAGGCATAACGTTCCCAACTTTACGAAAATACTCAAAACATCCCTCATAATTGGGGGTATAGTCAGTCAAGTGAGCAGATATTTACACCGACCAGTGTATACAGAACACAAGCACAATTTATGTTGTCATTTGATGCGGTTTCTCCATAAGAGTAAACAATACCGGACACGGGAAATCTCCGTTCGTTCGAAACAGAACTGTGGTTTTACTCACCATAGCAGGGAATGAGCGCTCCGTTGTGTCCGCTTTCTTGGTGCAGTTTGCCTCCTTCGGGGGGGGTTTTGCAAGAAGACCTCTGCATGAAGAGGTGGTATTTGTTAAAGGTGCCTTCCCCAGTGGTGACATCCAATGACTGACACTCCTGTTGGAATGGGCTCCGAGACTTTTCTCCGTAAGCCTGACCTTTGTTTGGCAGGAAAGTGGGGCTGTATTTGTTGTCACTTACTTGGAATGTCCTAAACGGGTTCGTCTGATGATCCCTACCTTGCGGTGCAGAGGGGCTATAATATGAATCCATGGATGTCATATCGCAGTATGAGACGCACGTCTCGGCGTTCATGCCTAAAAAAGTTACTGGGAGAAAAAGACTTCCAAACTTTTTTCTTTCTTTCCGTTTTGGAAAGGGAAGCAAACAGATACCCTCACTCTCTCTCCCTCTTCCACATACGGATGAACACACGCATACACACTGTCACGCACACACACATACACTGGCACGGCAGCTGTGTTTGGTTATAAAACGATTCAGATGTTTTCCAGGAACCACTCGCTGACCAAAAGCTAAAAACTCCCCTTAAGGTTTAGAAGAGTAACAAAAATGCGTCTTTCTTCAGAAGATGCAACCCAGATCTCCCCGATATACACTACCGAGAGCTGTGTGGACTTTAAGTCAAGACATCTCCGGAGTGATTATGTTGATAAAATGAATGGGTGATGTCAGACCTTTCCTCAGAAGAAAAAAAACGTTTTTTTTTTTTATATGTGGGGGGACTTAACACATGACATTAATGTAATTAGGGTATGAATATATAACTAATTGTAAGTGAAGGGCAACAGCGAGAGCGCAATTTTATGATTGATTCGCAATGGTTCGTCAAGAGGGGACTTCTTCCAGACAAATAGAATCTCGACACATACAGGACAATATAGCCTATCCATGTTTCATGTGTACTGTGTGATTTGTGACACGGATAACTATTCTACATCTTTCTGATTTCCATTTATATGTTGGGGGGGTATGTGTGTTTTAAGCAGAATTACATTTTATTTTTCTGGAAACCACATCACGCAGAAAATATGTTCTATCGTTAAAGATGAGTTGGCATATATTCAGAATATCTACAACTTCATCCTTATATTCCGTTGATCGATATTTTTTTACCTTTTGAAGGCCTTTTTTCTCATGTTATCAACTGATTGGAAATAAATCACATTGCACTTATAATTTATCTCCGTGTCAAACCCTTCCACTCTTGATGTGATTCATTTAATATCGCCGGGTTCAAGCTTTAATGCAACCTATTTACCGTAAGCCTATAGCACGGGTTCTCTAATTAGACTCGTTTGCAAAGGTTGAATGAGTCCCGTCGATAAATGAACCACACTGATATAACGATATAACCACGTCTAATTCAACAAAATCATACAATTTGGGCCTAAAGGCTTATGGGCTCAAAATATTATCTAATAATTTCAGTGAAATTAGTCCAATATGTCTTAATAGTTGGAGATATATCTCTATTACAACGATTATTGCGAACTCGGCAACAAGCACATCACTGAAATGTCAAAACGTAGTGGTAGGAGTCATCGTGTTTTCTATTGCCACTTACTTCAATATTTTAATAACAGATTAGGCCTATGTTAATGTGCTCGTGGGACGGTGGGACATGTATTCGTCACAAGCAGGAATAACAATAACATATTTTCCTCCTTGAGTTACTTATTTCATTGTTATCTCCAATTTTGTGGGATATTGCTCAGCAAATTAAATATTTTAATTGAATTGGTGAAGAACATGCTTGGCTACTATAGTCACTGTATTAAGCATTGGACATATGGCTATTAGGCTACAATCTTACTACAGGGAGTTGCTGTGTAAAGCCCCTCTGGTGAAAAATATTCCGCGTAAAATATCTCTGCAGTAGGCTATCTGCAACAACATGGTTCTTTGATCGCTGAATTTTCATGGTGTAGTTCATGGGTAATGAGCTTGGAAACGAGACGGACACCCTCCTAAAACCTACAAGTGAAGTGGTGATGACAGGGTAGTAAGACATGATTAGGCTACATTAAAATGTAATGTCATCAATTAAGCAAATTTAGCACAATCTCACACTCATTGTTTATGTAAAAAATATTGCATGCGTGGGCTGAAATGGAGTCAAACTTTTAATTAGGATAAATGTCTAATTTACTGTTTAATTAAGTATATCAAACGCAATATACAAAAACACAATTAGCCTATTATGAAACGTTTCCCAAAAACGTAGCAAAGGCCTAGTCAAAGGCAGCCTCCATCGTTGGAGCTATTTGAAAATGAGTGCCTTTTGCTGTAGATCACTTTGAGAGCGAAGGCCTGCATGCTTTTCAGATGCTACAAAACGAATGTTCAATAAATAAAATAATGAGACGATAGAGATTTCGGTTAATACTATTGGACATGGCTACATGGTGATATTACAGGAAACGGACGTGAGCATTCAAGCACTTAAATAATTCATTGGTATTATTTACTACCCAGGGAAACGTATTTAACCCAACATAACAAAGTTCAATACAGGCTGCATTAAAGTGGCCTTGTTAATTTAACCACACGCTATAGTACACATGAGGCCGACTCGGTGTGCTGTTTTATCTATGCAGTTCGTGGTGATTGGTTTGGTGATTCCTTTGGTTGTTAAATTAACTAAAAAATATATAATCGTAAATTAGGCTACATGGTTTAGTTATTAGTCTTTATATATTTCTCTTTAGAGCAAGCAAAGGCCAATCTTACCTGTTAGACTGGCCTAGAGATAGCCTTTTCTCCTTTACTGTCAACAATTTAAAAAAAACAAAGGCAAATGCAGGGACGTTAAGGACGCTATAAAACAGGGTTATCCAAATCCGCCTTCCATATTAAATTAAATAGAGCACATCTCCACATTGCTGCTCATTTGCGGACTTTCTTCCCCAGTCCCTCCGGTATCAGAGACCTTGTGTAAAACTCACGGGTGATTATATTTTCCACCAACGAACCAATGACACTATTCACCATTTGTTTCGACGGGATTTATTTATTTATTTTATTTATTTCACCTTTATTTAACCAGGTAGGCAAGTTGAGAACAAGTTCTCATTTACAATTGCGACCTGGCCAAGATAAAGCAAAGCAGTTCGACACATACAACGACACAGAGTTACACATGGAGTAAAACAAACATACAGTCAATAATACAGTATAAACAAGTCTATATACAATGGGATGGGATGCACACATCTCAGAGATGTTGTTGTCATTTAAACCCAAAACCAATCAATCGAAATAATATATTAAAGCATTATAGTTATTATTATAAGCCTAATATTCTAATAATTATTAAGGCTTCCAAATTGCTTCCAAGTTTGTCTGTAATGCATCATTCATAGAAATATTAAACGAGAAGCATCCATTATATTAATATAGTAAGACTCACAAATTGCATAAACGAATGAATACCATATTGCAGTGGACTTTGGAAATGTGGAAGCCCACTAAAATGGTACATAGACTGCTGTAGATAACATTGCTTTAATGTGAAATAGGCGCTTGATTAAACGCTCAGTCTCAAGGACAGCTAGATTCGATTGATTTCACCCTAAAGCAGTGTGAATCCATTTATTTCAAAGTTCTGTTTCCAGACATTCGTCATTCATTTCAAAGAGATCAAATGCAACAATGTATTTAGATCTGGCCGTTTGTTTTATTTTACTTTTAAATGAATCTAATTTCCACAACATCTTTTCTTTTTTAAATATTTTATTTTTAAGGGTTTTATTTAGCAATTTAGTACAAAACAAAAGACATATGAAGTAAAGTATTGCTTAAGTAAGACATGGGACAAGAATAAAGCGACAATGAGAGATACAACAACAATAAGCGTTCCCAGTCAGTGTTCCCAGTCAGTGTTCCTAGTCAGTGTTCCCAGTCAGTGTTCCCAGTCAGTGTTCCTAGTCAGTGTTCCTAGTCAGTGTTCCCAGTCAGTGTTCCCAGTCAGTGTTCCTAGTCAGTGTTCCTAGTCAGTGTTCCCAGTCAGTGTTCCCAGTTAGTGTTCCCAGTCAGTGTTCCTAGTCAGTGTTCCCAGTCAGTGTTCCCAGTCAGTGTTCCTAGTCAGTGTTCCCAGTCAGTGTTCCTAGTCAGTGTTCCTAGTCAGTGTTCCCAGTCAGTGTTCCTAGTCAGTGTTCCTAGTCAGTGTTCCCAGTCAGTGTTCCCAGTCAGTGTTCCTAGTCAGTGTTCCTAGTCAGTGTTCCCAGTCAGTGTTCCCAGTCAGTGTTCCTAGTCAGTGTTCCCAGTCAGTGTTCCCAGTCAGTGTTCCTAGTCAGTGTTCCTAGTCAGTGTTCCTAGTCAGTGTTCCCAGTCAGTGTTCCCAGTCAGTGTTCCTAGTCAGTGTTCCTAGTCAGTGTTCCCAGTCAGTGTTCCCAGTCAGTGTTCCTAGTCATTGTTCCTAGTCAGTGTTCCCAGTCAGTGTTCCCAGTCAGTGTTCCTAGTCATTGTTCCTAGTCAGTGTTCCAAGTCAGTGTTCCCAGTCAGTGTTCCTAGTCAGTGTTCCCAGTCAGTGTTCCCAGTCAGTGTTCCCAGTCAGTGTTCCTAGTCAGTGTTCCCATTCAGTGTTCCCAGTCAGTGTTCCCAGTCAGTCTCTGTCCAGACGGTCCAGAAACGGACCCAAATCCTTGAGAAATCTGCTGGAGGAGAAAGTCCTGGAAAAGCGAATAGTTTCGAAGTTAATAGTGTTAATAATTTCTGCTAGCCATCTACTGAAGCAGGGGGGAGAGTGACTTCCATTTCCAGAACGTCTTAACATGGACGTTTTGTATTTATCACATCTGTGTCAAACACAAAGTTACTTTCACTTTGTTTGCCAGTTATTTATCGGTAACATAATACAATGATCCTAGATTGTGACCTGATATACAGCAATACAGGCTTTGTGGACTTGTCCGTTTGTTTGTTCCATATTACTTGCTATATAAGATTCTCAGCTCATCTGTCACTTCTTTTCTCAGATGTGGGAGTTTTGTTAACATCCTTTGATAACAGGTACATTGTGCAGTTCCTTGTGAAAGGGTAGAGAAAAAAGACAAGGTAGCAAAAATACCACACCAGTATGTATACAAGCTTGAATAATGTAGATTGATGATTTATATGATGTATTATGTAAGGCATCTGTCATGACAGACCAACGAAATGAGGAACATTGTATGCTTTAGTGAATGGTAAAGTAGAATATGTTGTCATGTTGTCTAAATGGAGAAACTGTGTGATGTGTCAGTTATAGATGGGAACAGGATCCAGGGACTGGTGGGTCCACCCTTAACCTCTACGGATGTGGTCCAGAAACCGGTCGCCCAACCTTAACCTGATGTGCCCAGCCTGTCTCTGACAGGTAGACATGGAGGGAGACATGATGTCACATTGTGTATTTGTTCTGCAGGTAAGCAGGCAGGCAGGGCAGGGGCCAGGTTGTGTTACAGGCCTGAGGCTGGTGCTCAGGGTGGTAGAAAGCAGCACCTCTTGGCAGTAAAGGAATGTATATACATGGCACACAGAGAGAACGTGTGGAGGACCCAACACTACATCAGAACAAATGTAAACCAGCCATACTGAGCAACCACACACACACACACACACACACACACACACACACACACACACACACACACACACACACACACACACACACACACACACACACACACACACACACACACACACACACACACACACACACAATACGGCAATGCACTTGCAGCACTTCATTCCCTAGATTCAATTTGAAGGGCATTTAGACAGCTGAAAGGTGCCTCTATGTTTATGTATCGCTGTCTCTATACTTCAGTACTGTTTACATTCAGCCAAGCCAGCAACAAAAAGCCTTTGAGAAGTGAGGTACATAGGTTTGTGACAGTCAAATGGATTTAAATACCAGATTTTATGGGGGGGAAAACAACCCAAGAAACACTTTTACAATGTGAGTGAACCACTGTGTGTGTCCTACTTCGTCCCCCTGACCCCTGCCAGAGGAACAGGTGTGTTTGGTAATGAAAGCTCATCAGGGCTTAAGAGGCTGAACACACACATCCTATACCCCAGCAATGATAGAAGGGTTAGTGATGACACCAGCTTCAGAATAACAGCTAGGAGAGCACAGTGGCTCCACAAAATGTCTCTAAGTAGGCTACAATGAGCAAAATATCTCTCTCTCTGCTTTTCGCTATGGTTTTCAGAAGAGGCTTTGAATGACTAATACCTCCACCGAACCCAAATAATACATATTTATGTGGCTTGTGCCTGCTTTCCACACCCACAGCTGGATGCTGGATGCATCCAATACCTGCCCTCTCCTAGGGCAGGTATTAGATCAAGAAACATTGATGATCCAACTAAGCAACTACAGATGTAGGATATTAATTTGAGACAGTTTGCTACAGCAGGAAAATAATCCTGCAACAGGAAATGTGAATTATAATTAATTGAAATTTTTGTAGTGGTTTGTACATTTTTGTAAGGGATTCTTTTTTATTTTAATTTTACATGTTTTTATTTAAACTATAAGTCAGTTAAGAACAAATTCTTATTTACAATGACTACCTACCCTGGCCAAACCCTAACCTCGACTACGCTTGGCCAATTGTGGGCCGCCCTATGGGACTCCTAATCACGTCCGGTTGTGACGGCAGCCTGAATGGAACCAGGGTCTGTAGTGACGGCTCTAGCACTGAGATGCAGTGCCTTAGACCGCTGTGCCACTCAGGAACCCCAAAGATCAAGTCTGACATTTCAAAATGGAAATGAAGCCTTTTTCAACCTCAAAAGCACAACACGTTTTAAATATCGTGCATTGCAGGAAGGTTCTGCTACAACAGAGTGATTCAATTAAGATCCTACATCGATATGGACTCCAGAGTAGGTGTCACAATTTTCAGTACTTTTTCAATACCATGAGCTACTAGTTAGGCTACTAGTTACATGGTTACTACCAAAGGTGACTTGTTTCTCTTTTCTAAGCAGCAGTGAGCAGAAAATAGCACCCCCAAAAGTGCAATATAACTTTGCAATACTGTCTTACATTTGGTTGACATTTTTTGCTACTTTTGTCTTTTGTCTATAGTGTGCACAGTCCGCACTGTGCAAATTAGTATGTTGGTTACACTGTAAATAAAGATGGACTATATGTTGTATATTTCCATTGGCATATTCAGAGGGTGGTTCGTGTTCTGGCCACAAGCGTGATTCCTACTCTGTTTATTTCAGGGGTAAAGCGTCCCTAGTCTCACTCACTGTAATTGTTTTATTATAAAAACCATGCGCCCTCCTTTGGTGCTGCAGCTTGGAATAGACACAGTACATAGAGGGAGAGGGGCTCCAGCTAGCGATTACACTCCTGACTATTGAAAGTTATTAACGTGTCGGTTTCCTGGCAAAGCTATTAAAAGCTTCCCATCGATCACAGGCCCACCTGCCTTGTATAAGGCTCCGTATTTATTGAGTGTGGCATTTTAATAAAATAGAATATAGATATATACATCAGGAAAAGAAACAATTGGCACACCATGGTATCACACTTGTTTTGTATAATAGGAGAATGTTGATGCTTTTAATCACAAATGTTTAAGTGCTGTTTTTATAAGGTGTAACATTAGCCATGTAGAAACAAGTTATTACATCTTTGAATATGCTCGCTGTAAGTGCACTTAAAACCTCAAACACTGTAATTATTGCATTATTGAAAGTGTCATTATGTATATTTGAACATTATTGTCATCATTTCAAGTAATGGATGATACATGTTTTTAGTTGTAATATAATATATCTCATGCTGAGGAAACAGTTGTAAGCCATCATAACGTGTCGGGAGTAAGGCAGAGCCTGTCAGTATATTTCAGTTAGCAAGACTTCAGTTTGATGGGAACGTGCCGCTATATGGATTCTATTCTGCTGATTCATTACAACATCCTTTTTCTGATTTATTTTGCTGCTCTTGCAATTACAAACTCAGGTCTCCATCATTGAAATATGTGTCACAATAACCACTATTCTGTTTCTAATAGTCAGGAGGTATATTATTAGGGGGTAAGAGTATTATTATCATCATAAAGCGTTGGACTATACAGCGTTAATGTCAATATCAATTTCTTTATTAATGGAAGAGAAGCAGAGAGACCAATGATCCTAATCATTTTTACACTTGTTTGTCAGTTTGAATTATTTCAATGTTTGAGGATGCCTGACATTATCTATATTCACTGTTCTCTAGGGATTAGTTCAAATGCTACCATCATATAAGTATTTTGTCTGAAAATTATGTAATCAAATGCAGAGGTTTTATATCACGTTTTGTTGTTTATTTTGTATGTGATCAAAGTCATTTGCTCTTTCTGTCAAAGTATGTTCCCTTAACCAACAATGATTCAGTCCCTGACATTCAGTATAAGGGTAAATGTATGTTCCCTTAACCAACAATGATTCAGTCCCTGACATTCAGTATAAGGGTAAATGTATGTTCCCTTAACCAACAATGATTCAGTCCCTGACATTCAGTATAAGGGTAAATGTAT
The DNA here is from genome assembly GCF_034236695.1 of Oncorhynchus nerka. Taxonomy (NCBI): domain Eukaryota; kingdom Metazoa; phylum Chordata; class Actinopteri; order Salmoniformes; family Salmonidae; genus Oncorhynchus; species Oncorhynchus nerka. The sequence continues at coordinate 75,866,993 of NC_088422.1, forward strand.
GTTCCCTTAACCAACAATGATTCAGTCCCTGACATTCAGTATAAGGGTAAATGTATGTTCCCTTAACCAACAATGATTCAGTCCCTGACATTCAGTATAAGGGTAAATGTATGTTCCTTAACCAACAATGATTCAGTCCCTGACATTCAGTATAAGGGTAAATGTATGTTCCCTTAACCAACAATGATTCAGTCCCTGACATTCAGTATAAGGGTAAATGTATGTTCCCTTAACCAACAATGATTCAGTCCCTGACATTCAGTATAAGGGTAAATGTATGTTCCCTTAACCAACAATGATTCAGTCCCTGACATTCAGTATAAGGGTAAATGTATGTTCCCTTAACCAACAATGATTCAGTCCCTGACATTCAGTATAAGGGTAAATGTATGTTCCCTGACCTAAGGGTAAATGTTCCCAACAATGATTCAGTCCCTGACATTCAGTATAAGGGTAAATGTATGTTCCCTTAACCAACAATGATTCAGTCCCTGACATTCAGTATAAGGGTAAATGTATGTTCCCTTAACCAACAATGATTCAGTCCCTGACATTCAGTTCCTTAACCAACCAACTATTCAGTATAAGGGTAAATGTATGTTCCCTTAACCAACAATGATTCAGTCCCTGACATTCAGTATAAGGGTAAATGTATGTTCCCTGAACAACCAACTATTCAGTCCCTGACATTCAGTATAAGGGTAAATGTATGTTCCCTGAACAACCAACTATTCATTCCCTGACATTCAGTATAATGGTAAATGTATGTTCCCTGAACAACCAACTATTCAGTCCCTGACATTCAGTATAAGGGTAAATGTATGTTCCCTGAACAACCAACTATTCATTCCCTGACATTCAGTATAATGGTAAATGTATGTTCCCTGAACAACCAACTATTCAGTCCCTGACATTCAGTATAAGGGTAAAAGTATGTTCCCTGAACAACCAACTATTCAGTCCCTGACATTCAGTATAAGGGTAAATGTATGTTCCCTTAATCAACAACGATTCAGTCCCTGACATTCAGTATAATGGTAAATGTATGTTCCCGTAATCAACAACAATTCAGTCCCTGACATTCAGTATAAGGGTAAAAGTATGAAATAAACTGTCTGCATGGTGGAAATGTTGACAAATTGGCTGATTTATTAAAACGTGAACCCCTTATTTCGTCGATGGGCAGTGCACCCTTGCACGCAAGATCAGCTGATGTAAGAAGGGCTATATAAATAAAATTGATTTGATTTGATTTTGAAAGACATAAGATTCCCACTATAATGGAACAGGGGGGAATTCATCCATTTTGATGAGGTACATTTTATGAAAATATGGCGAACGAGATATGAAAAAAAGATCAGAAAAAAATCTGTTTTAGTAAAGGGGCTGCATGGTACAATGTCTTAACAGCTTATGTATTAGAAAGTCTGATTCTATAGTGTTAGCAGCCATCTAAATGATAGTTTGTGACTGATCTGGAAGGAAGTCAGCCCAGTGTAATAGCCCAACATATTGTCCTCATGACACAAGGGGGGAGTGACAGTTGTCATAATCAATGACCTTGACATGCACCCATTGTGTTTTCCTCTATTCAAACGCTTCATTCCAGTCATGGGAAGAGTCAATTATTAGTGAATGTGGAAGTTAAAAGACAACACAAGGATATGGAGGAGACACCATGCGGGCTACATCCTTAGTGCAGTGACTGTGTCAGCCATGTTGACTGTGTCAGCCATGTTGACTGTGTCAGCCATGTTGACTGTGTCAGCAGCCATGTTGACTGTGTCAGCAGCCATGTTGACTGTGTCAGCCATGTTGACTGTGTCAGCCATGTTGACTGTAGCCCTTGGCTAGGCTGGTGGTGGAGGCCTTTGATGGCTGTTAATACAGTGTTGAGAGACGCTAATAATTGACAGCATTGTTCAGTGATGCTAGCGGATGTAAAGTGGACAGAGGAACAGGAAGAGGAGTGGATCGTACGCAGATCTTATTTAATTGAACATAAAATAACTGTTCCAAAGCAGTCTATTTGAGCATCATATAACATGACTACCATATCCCTCCTCTCTCTAATGTGAGACTGCACTGTATGTTCCAGATAGTTCCATTTGGGCTTGCTGAAGCCAAAGTGAGGAGGACACAGCTCAGCAGTGTTTGATGAACACAATCTCCCTCCAGAGGGTCTGTTTTGGGTTGAGGCTCCACTCTGCTCTGCTTCCTCTATCTAGTCCACTGTTTTTGCATCACAGGTATCTAGACTGGCAGAGGTGAAAACAGTCCTGCCCAGGCAGGAAGTGAACACAAGTAATTACTCCTGAACACATTTGACATTCATTACATTGCCCAGATGAACGAATCACAGTGTACCAGGGAGTTGAGTTTGGTCTGTATACCTAGATGGGTACATACACACACCGTGTTCTATCTGACAGTGTAGGAGGTTACTCTCATATCACTCACATGACCGTGTAATGTGTAGTGTGTGTGTCGTTTCAACCTGGACATTTGAAAATCTCTTCATCATTCATGTCGTTTGTGTTCTGTGTTCTTGGTGAACTGTTAAATCTATTGATTCCAATGGATTTTGGAATTACTAACCTACAATAGAAATGTTCCTCAGCTGTTGCGATTTTGTGTGTGTGTGTGTGTATATATATGTGTGTGCGTGTGTGTGTGTGTGCGTGTGCATGTGTGTGGTGAGAGTGAGACGGTGTGTATTCAACAGACTGCTCTGCGTGTGACTAGTGTTGTGAATCATAGATACAGTGTGTTTGTGAGGCGTAGTGGGGGGGTCTTCCCTTCACCATAGTAACCATATGGTGTACCCCACCATAGTCATCCTGTGGTGCTGATTGGATGACGCATGACCCACAGCATTCACTGACGCTTGTTTATTCCACCCTGCATGTTGTGTGGTGTCGTCAGTCATGGTTTTTCTGAAGATAGGCGGGTGGAGTTTAAAATCGAAACCCATTCCCACCCGCGATGCTCATCCAGGTCTGCTCAACTCCGTTACCCCTTCCCCTGTCCCTGTGTGGGGTGATGGGCCTATAGCTCTGATCTGTCCCTACCCCTGTGTATTCAGACAGACACGCCCGGATATGTGAGTGTCTTCTGGGTGAGGATGAGCCCTCACCGTGCCTATTTGGAGCAGAGCACCAGATTTTTATGTGCTGCTGAAATTGGTTTCACATGAGTGGAGGGGCAGACTGCATCAGCAGATTCTCTGATCCTATTAAACAGAGAAGAAGGGGGAAAGGGCCAGCGGTTGTACTGATCTTTAATTTAATAAACAGGACCAAGAAGGGAGACAGAAAAATCATCAGTGCCCTCTTTCTCTGGTCTCTGCTCCTTGGCCAGGCTGAGTTTAACCGTTCTAGTGCAGTGTAGAACAGAGTATGTTCCTCCGTAACATACTGATCAGCAGCATCAGTGGAACATCTGCTGGTCTTCCCCTGATGGGGCACCGCAGCGCCACACATCTGGTCCTGTTACTCTAACACTAGGGGTACAAGGTGGAACAGGTAACGTTCCTGTGTAGCAACACTGGTCCATAAGCATCACTGTTCATCTTGTTAGAAGACTGTACAATATGCATACTACAACTACTAGAAATTAAGAACAATAATGTGAAAATAACTGAATATTATGTAAAATGTTGATTATACTAAATGTGGTATTGTTTATGAAATCATTTTCACTCTCTGAAATGAAATCTTATTTAGAAGAGGGGGCACAGTCAGAGCAGGGATGTGAATTTTCTGCTCGTATAGTTTGGGTTTGACTCTAGCTCAGTCCCAGATTTTCATTTTCTACCCAGCCCCTGTCAGACACCTCCTTACATTAGGATCTGCTCCTGCAGAACTTGTAGGGGGCCTGGAGCTGATGCCCACGGCCCCCCCAATCTGCAGATGAAAGTTTATTAGGATTTGCAAAAATGCATCCCATATGTGACTGGCTTGGCAGTCTGGTCTTGATCTTGGGATTCCTTCTTGAGTGATATGATCAGTTGGTTGAATTATCCCACTTCATCAAATTCAGAGCACACCCGGCATGCGCTGCACAGAGAAGAGGAGCGAAGGAGGGGAGCGCTGTGCGTGCGGCACATTAAAGCCCCTCCATCCTCCACGGCCCTGACAGAGGCCCAGATAACACTGTCTGCTGTGAGGTATTATCGGTTCAGCCGGGCCCAGATGCTCAGCAGTCAATATCAGAGTGGTCCACTTGTCCATGACCTGGATAGTGCACATGTATACGATAAACCTCAAGAGGATGGATTTGGCTCCCTCTAGCCATACTGTGTCATTGTGTTTGAACACACACAGGCCCACAGAGGATACGTCCCTCACCTTAATGCAGCCTACTGTCCTCAGATCTTGCATGTGAATAAGTGACACAGGAATCATGTGGAATGTGGGGAGATAGAATATCGACTGCCATTAGTCATACTCAGAGTATTTAACAGTCACCCACTGGTATGTAAACAACTAATGCCTCACATACTTGGCAGGCTCGTACGTGTGGTATTTGTCCCTACCTATAATTTAGTTCTCAAATGCAGCCATTCTGGTTGTATGGGCCAGGAGGCTGTTAGGGAGATCCTTAGGGTGCTTTACAGTCTACAGCCGCAAGTATTCAGATAGGGCTCTTCATATGATAATGGTAGATGAACATAAAACCTCTGGAAGCATGAAACTGCAGTTGCCAAAGTTGCATACTGATACTGTAGTGTTTATTGTTTCATAACTCAAACTGGAATGATGCATGAGGAACAGCACACAAAGTGAGAAGGTATTTTTGAATTGATGTGGAGAACATGTGAACCAGTGGAGGCTGTTGGGGGGAGGACGGCTCATAGTAATGGCTGGAATGGGGTCAATTGAATGGTATCAACCACATGGAAACCACGTTTGATACCAACCCATTGACTCCTTTCCAGCCATTATTATGAGCCGTCCTCCACTCAACAGCCTCCATTGGTGTGAACCTCTCCTTAGAGAATGAGAGAGAACCAAGCAGTGAATACTTTATCAACACCTCACAGGCATCGTAACAAACAACAACCACATCTTACTGATAATGTTGTGCAAATAGGTTGCAGGCATCAATGTATTCTGAATAAATTACTCAAATGTCCAGCAATTTGTTTCTCTTCTCCCGTGTAAAAAGCCAGATGGTGAATTGTTATGTCCTGTTTTTGGCGTCGCTACATTGCTTTACTATGTGTTACCATTGTTTAAAAGTTTGGTAACGATTTGCATGATCTGTTTATTATAATCATCAAGCATACACATCTATAAGCACATCATAAACACAACATTATAGCTGTATAGAGTACTATTATATGGCTGTTCAGTCTTGTCCAAGCCTTCTATTTTAGACACAGAGAGCCAGTCCTAGTGCATTCTGGGAAGGACTGTTATAAACACTGTAGGGCATTGGGAGGACAGTGCTTGCCAAAAAAACAGAGAAGCACTGCTCTGAATTTTCTGAAGCTGCTATTCACTTCCAAGGACATCTAATGGGACGCCAAATGCCTTCAATTTGAAAATAGTCCACATGGCTCTTTGAGCCCTCCCACCTTGATATGGATATATTCAGCACTGTTGTCTCCAAACCAAGCTACCCCTGTCCCTTCACTAACCCGGCTCTTATTACCACTGTTTCAGTATCGCAGCCTAAATGAAAATCAATTATATATGGAAACCGCTACCGGATGCTTGTTAAGCTCAACACTATCCACACCATACAATATCTCTACATGAATGAAATCATTGAAATTGCATGGATACATGATTATGCTAGTGCTGTGGAGTAGTTCATCTTTGCACATTGTATTCCCACGAGCGTTATTGTGTTATTAGTGATGTGTATCAACTCAGCAGGTCTAGTTAGGTCCACTTAAACGTCTTAAGTGACATTACAGCAATGTTTTGATAAAGAGGATCACAACCCTCTGATTGCTTAAATTGTTTATAATCTTGTTAGAAAAGACAAACCTAATTCCTACCTAAAGGTATGAAAACAAATGCAGAATACTAAATTGAACGTAAGTTTGTTTAAATTACCTGGGAAATCAGGTGAATATGACTTAAACAGGAGTACATTTACATGTACGCTGCTGCTACTCTGTTTATAATATCCTGATGCCTTGTCACGTTACCCCTATACATATCTACCTCCATCACTCTAGTATCTCTGCACATTGTAAATACGGTATTGGAACTGACCCGGTATATAGCTTCTTACTTTCTTGTGTTCTTCTTATTTCTTATTTTTTATTTCTCGTGTGTTTTTATTCTACCTTGTCCTTTGGAGTATTACACTGATTACTGCATTGTTGGGTTTAGAGCTAGCAAGAAAGGCATTTCACTGTACTTGTGCACGTGTAAAAACTTCTGCATCATTATTTGTATTTTTGTTGAAAGCTAGCCCATCTAATGCTCTTCATGTTTGTTTTGCGTTTTATGTTGAAAAAAAATCATAGCAAGAAAGAAATTTAGCAGTTTTATAGACCAATCAAAACTATTTTTATTGAATTTTGTGTGTGTGTCCCTTTGTATCATAAAAGGCTGTGTGTGTGTGTGTATATATATGTGTGTGTGTGTGTGTGTGTGTGTGTGTGTGTGTGTGTGTGTGTGTGTGTGTGTGTGTGTGTGTGTGTATGACAACAGGCTGCAGAAGCTGAACTTTACTGCTCTCAGGTTGTGTTTTCTCTTACAGTCAGTCACAGTGTGTAGGAGCACGTGAGGAGGAGTGAAGGATGGAGCGGGAGAAGAGAGGAGAGTTGTCTTTCTCTTCCTCTCCCCCTCTACTGCATATGACTACCATATGGAAGCACTTGTAAGGAAAATTAAGTACAAATCAGTTACCTGACAGCACTATTTCTAGCCAGACAGAGCTGGTCAAGCTGTGTATCTGCTGGACTGGGCAGTTCTTCTGCTATGGTCATCTCCCAGGTATCCTGCAGGTTTTACTGTACCTGACTCCACTTCTGTGATAGTAATACCATAGTCGTCTTTGTCACCTATCTGCTGTTTTCAGTCACACCATGACTATTAGAGATTCATTTGAAGCGTCAGACACTAAGGCATGTGGAGGTTCAGATCTCCTGGAGACTGATACACCTGTTTGTCTGGATCTTAGAGATACACAACTCACCATACTATAGAATTATAGCCATTTCTTCTGTCCTAAACAAAGCTACATGAATGTTTACTGTGAATCACGTTTTAGTCATTGTTCATGGGAGAGTAAGACTCATTCTGCATGAATGTGTGCATGAGAGACAGTGCACATGTGTACGTGTATGTCGGCCCTGTCTGTCTTTGTCTCTGTACTTCTCTTTGCTCTGAATTATGGGTAGACGATCAGGGTGTGAAGACAGAGGTCTCGCCCCCACACTCCCTGGCTCTAGCACGAATAGTCTTCTATAGCATTTGGGGTTTTGTGAGAAGCATTCGGTCTCAATGTTTCCCTTATGGATTGAACTGTGAAAGAGGGGTAGAACATTGGTATGAAGTTCAGAGTTATAGATTTGGCTCAGTACTCATCTCACACTCCATGCTGCACAGCTTTTTTATTTGTCTCCCAAGGCTGTAAAAAAAGGCATATTTTATCTTCCTTTATTTAGAAATGTTTGGAGGATAAACCCTCCTGAGAATTCATCTCATTTTTTTATGGGAGTTCTGGTATGACAACATATGTGCAGTATTGTGAAATCCATTGCAGTTCCCATATCATTATTTTTCTAAAAACTGTATATTGCATATAGCTTGAATACAGGCAGACATTGACTCAGTACGTGTCTGAGGCAGCAAAGTGTTGGTGGTGAAATGGGCCTCAAATGGGAGTCCAGCGTAGGAAAACAGAATAGACTCTCCCTTCACCAGGGTGAAGCCACATTCCCTGGTCAGAAGTCTCTGGGATGAAAGTGGTGTGTGATCTCCCAGGTCATCCTGCGACCCTGCCAATGTTTTCATAAGAGGAGGCTGGGTCCTGGGCGTTTTATCTGCCAGGCCTGGATGGAGCTGGACAGGGGGTGGGGAGGGGCCGGACCCTAACCCTCCTTTGTTTGGTTTGCGGGACGGGCAGGACTCTCACAGCAAGGTGCTCGCTGTCATCGCTTTGACCCCTGGCCTCGGCCACTGGCAATCCCCAGGACTCCAGAGAAGAGGGCCGCAGGGGCTCCTGGGACAATCACACAGAGGTCAGAGGGCAGGGATGCTGGCCATGTGCACATGTGTCAGGAAGTGGACCACATTCTCTCTTCTTCATTCATCAGTATTTCTGGTCTCTAGATTTGGTGTCAGTTATTTACCCTTTAGAGTTTTGTCTGAGGTTTAAATTAATTCTGAGCCAATGTGCAATGGATATCTCTACTGAATGACAGGGTAAATGCCTGATCCAAGTGTGGTGAAGAATTGACAAAAGCCAGCTTCATGTAGATCTGTAGCCTGCTCTCAACCTCCCAAATCAACCGTCTCTGCCTCATTTCATAGTGTCTGATTACTATGAGGCTTATGTGTGTTAGCTAGAGTAGATAAACTATATTCATGTAGTGCTGAGTTTTCCCCAGACAGGACAGGCGTTCGTCTTAAATAGAGCTATAATTATCAGTGAAGGGTATGTAGTGGACTTGTCAACAGCAAATAGTGTGCTTGGATCACGTCTGTGCTGAGAGTGTGTTACATGTAACTAATACATTGCCAATCCTGCTGGCCCTCGTTTTGTACAAGGAAGGGAAGAGGTTAAACACATTGCTACACAAACCAGGTTTCCATCCAACATTTCTAGGTGAGTAAAGTACATATATGTCAGATATAAAATGTCACGACAGGCCTGATGGAAACAGCAAATCTGTTGGTAAACATTCCAAATGACAACCAAAGGAAATATGCTAGACAATGAGATCTTTTTGTGTCTGTAAAATGAATTATGCAAGAAATGGTGGTGGAAACTTGGTGTCATTTGGAACGTTTATGTTGTGTGGTCCCCTCACTACGACTTGGGAAAGCATGCAGTTTATTAGGCTACAGATGAAATAAATGATGATGAACTTCACAGGGTGGTGAAAGTGCAATGGTATTTCCAATAAATATTGAGGGTCTTATTCTGGTTACATGATGATTGATGTTTGGCTGCCGTTTGACAAATAAAAATTATCTCGCTATTTTGTCCATAATAATTTCATCATGTGGGGACAGACGCTGGGAGATGAGAAGCAAGTACAGGGAGTGAATGTTTAATAAACAACAGACATGAAACAAAACATGGACAGCGTCTGGACAAGGGAAACTTAACGACATTAATGTGAACACAGGAATCAAACTAAGGAATGGACAGATAAAGAGGAGGCAATCAATAAAGTGATGGAGTCCAGGTGAGTCCAATGAAGCACTGATGCGCGTAACGATGGTGACAGGTGTGCGTAATGATGGGCAGCCTGAGAGGGGGAGCGGGGGCAAGGCGTGACACATCATATACGTAGCCTACACGCACTGTATCGACGAGCTGTATAACACAACATGTTTTGTGACAAAACCATCAGTAAAGTTGAAAATGTGATAGAAACCCATTTAACTTGTATTCTTTATTTGGTACATGTCAACACACACAGCCTTTAATCCGCAACAATTCAATTTGAGTGAAACACATCTCTGGTGGGAAAATGTGCATATTGTTTTTATGCAGATTTGAGAAAATTCACATGAAAATCTGTCCCCAATTGGATGGAAACCTAGCTACAGACGTTAAGCCTATTACTCAACGGCTGACAGACAGTGTCTAAGGCTGAGATAGGAACTCTCTATTATGTTTTACACTATTTACTCACACTCTCTCAAGCCTGTACACTCATTGTCACACGCATTTGCTCGCACACTCAGTGTACACACATTCACACCACACACACACAGATTCCTTCACTCCTTCCCAAGCTTTCGAGCGGATCTCAGAGCTCCAGGTCAGCCACCTGCCTCTAGGCTGGCACATAGTCCAGTCTCCAGACTACCTTTTCCTTCCTATAACTACCACCTCCAAATCAAGTGGAAATATTATGATTGGACAGAGGTCAGTGTCACCCCTGCCCCGCCATCCCCTCCCATCCCCCCTCCAGGCACGCCATTGTAATTCAATTAAATATGTTCTTAAAGAGGATGGAGCAGGAAGAGGCTGGCTGGTCAGACACAGGTCAACACAGGCCTTCCAGCACATACTGCAGACAAAAGCTCTCAGTGCTATGGGACACAGAGCCATACTGACATATGGATTTACTGATGCCCTCAGCAGTCAGGAGGTCCATATTCACTCTCAATATCATGAAATGTGTGGAGTACCTCTATGACTATGCAGCCTACAAAACTTAACGTAGTACTTTGCACAACATGTAAAAGGAAGAATTCAGAGTCCTCACAAGCTCCCAAAACAACCCTTGTAAAATACTGTATATCTTGTACTTTGCATAAATGTTTTGTTTCAGTGGAAAGTAATAGTGTGTTATTTATCTCATAAAAGGTGTCATGTGTGTGAAGTGTCTGTGATTTCCGTCAGATGTTTGAATTTCCCCTTTAAAGTGTCTCGCTCCCGTGTTCTGTGTAATAAGGCCTCTCTCACGGTTAATGGCAACACAGAGAGCAATCACGTTATATAATAACCCTGTGTTGTAGACTGTACAGTCACAGAGGAAAAACATCACATATTAAAAGTCTGTCTTTAATTTGTCAAATCTGGAGAGAGAAATCTCATCTTTGTAGAATGTAAGCTTGAGGTCCATCTTTGTCCCGGCTTGGATACCCACTGTAGACTTACTGTATACAGATTGACTTACATTCTATAAAGAGAATATGAGAATGCTTATGGTAGAGTATCTGCTAAATGTTTGCAGTGTTTTCCCCAGCCATGGGAACCCAGTGTCATCCTTCCACTGATGCTTATTTCATCTGAACACAACTGTGACTGTGTTTCATGTTATCAGGGCTTTAGTCAAGCGGAGGGAAGATGTGTAATGCTGGTTTCCATGTTGTGGTAAAACAGCCTTACAAAGAGGGGACACAATTCTATGAAGCCATGAGCCAAATGAAAAACACGTCTACTTGAAGAATACTGTGAAATGGAAGAAAATATGCCTCCAATATTTGTATTCTCTATTTGTCAGTGTATTAACTCAGTCTCATTGTCAATATGGGTTTGATATTCTTCAGGAAAGTCATCCATGTCCTATTTCTATGGTGATACATTGTGTGCCGCTTAGGTTGTCCTGGTTGTGTCAGTCATTTCCATAATGGATAATGACCACGGGCAGAAGAACTCTATCATTTATTTGGAAAAAGAGAAGCAGCTGTAAAGACTCTCTATGGCGATCTCATTTTACATGGGTTTCCACATAAAACACTCTTGTGTGATGCCACAGAGGGGGTTCACTGTTTATCAAAGGGTTTGAGATGGGGATTCTGACCTAGACAGGAGCTTTTTTTTCTACAATACAGAGCACCACTGCTTACTTGGGTTTAACAAGCATGACACCACATCACATACTTTACAGTAAAACTACATGAATGTACAGAGTGCTTGATTTCAGTGGACAGGCAGTAGAGAAATCAAGAATCAATTTATCTGAGACTGTCTTCCATCGACAGAGGACACTCAGTGAAAGTGGCACAGAGACAAACTGCAGTCAAGGCAGCGTCTGTCTGCAACACAAAAAGCTGCATATTTCATAGATATCATTCACTTCTTAATGAAGTGTTTGTGTTTTCTCCGTGAAACCCCACTATGATGTTCATTTTGATGGCTGGCTGGACTGTAGCCAAAGGCCATTGTCACGCTCTGACCTTTAATATCTCTGTTTTCTTTATATTTTGGTTAGGTCAGGGTGTGACGAGGGTGGGTATGCTAGTTTTGTATTGTCTAGGGTTTTTGTATGTCTAGGGGTTTAGTAGGTCTAGGTATTTGTAGATCTATGGTGGCCTGATATGGTTCCCAATCAGAGGCAGCTGTTCATTGTTGTCTCTGATTGGGGATCATATTGAGGTAGCCATTTTCCCTTTTGTGTTTGTGGGTTCTTGTTCTATGTTTAGTTGCCTGTCTGCACTACTCATATTAGCTTCACGGTTCGTTTTGTTATTTTGTTCGTTTGTTCAGTGTTCATTCTTATAATAAAGAAGAATGTACGCATACCACGCTGCACCTTGGTCTCATTCGTATGACGAACATGACAGCCATTCATGTCTCCGTTGATGGAAGAAATCCATAGACACGTATAGACATTGCCACTGCACTCACAGGTATTTCTTAGAGGGCTAGGGGGTGATATTGCACTGTGTTCACAAAGCTCAGGAGAGGCAGACAGTGGGCCAGGAGGTTTGTGGGTAGAAAGTCCATCTCTAAAGGCCGGTAGCCCATCTTCTAAAGTAGTTACAGTCTGTGGTCCTTTGGCTGTTAGAACAATGTCAGATCTTATTAGGCTTAACAGAGGAGATGGCTGCCATAAGAATACCACACTAACAGTCTCTGCCTCAGTAAGGCACATTTGTAGTTTAAACTAAGATTTTCCTGATCTTTCATAGAAACAAGGATTTCCCACAAGCATTAAAATAATCTCTTCACATTTGCTTCTCCAATAAATTGATTATCTCTCTGTGACACTGAATTTGAGGACATTACTAGGTCATTACTACAGTGATAAGATAAAGACAAAGAGGTCTGATGCAGTTTGATGAACAGGAAATGCCAAAAATCTTTGTTGGTCTAAGTACAATGTTGGATCAGACATGTTTGAGTTGCAGCCTCTCTAAGGCAGTATTTGTTTATCTGATAACAGGGCCGGGTGGCGTGTTGTGTTGTGGAGCCGGAGGAGCTGGCATCCTCTCTGCCCAACAGAGCTGTCAGGTATTGCGAAAAAATAACTGCTTGAGCAGAGGTCACCATAAGGAGGAAACAGAGGGCCACTCATCGGCCTAATACCTAGGAATGTCCTGACAGAGACTAGAAAGGAGCCCTTTCAAACAGCCACCTAATCAGAGTCATGTTCTTCATTTAATTTGCGAGGACACTTGCATGGATGAAGATGTCCTTTATTCACAGTTCATTCATTCCCAGGGTTGGGGAATTGAGGAACACAAGAAGTGGGGGGGCTTGGTGTCTTCTCCATCTTTCCCTCCATAAACCCATACATACGTCCAAACATTTATTTCACTGCTTGCTTCACTTGTCCACTACCCAATTCAATGTAAATGCAATTTAACTTCAACAATAGTAATCTGATCTTATTTTGTATATGTGAGTGTGTGCGCTTGTGTCACGGGCTGGGCGAATGAGCAATCTAACTACCATGATTTTTTATAAAATGTACTAATAATGTTTGATCACATTATCTAACATAAGGACGCACAAAGATCTTCCAAGTGAATGTGAGTGCCTTGGTATGTAGCCACTGATTACATTGAGGAAGGTTAAAGCTTGGCAGATTACGGCCTGACAGATTGAATGGTTTTCTCTGTGACACACTTGGGTCAGCATTCAGTTTGACCCCTCTCATCTGGAGAAGACCTGACTTGGGATGTCACTGATAGGGCACACATAAGCAGTATTATTAGCGAGTACTTAGTGCATAAAGGGCACATTTGTACTGTAATTGTAGAGGTGTAGAAGTTTAAAGTGTAGCCCATGTGGTCCAAACCTTAGATTTACAGGTTGTGGGGGTCAGCCAGGTTGGCAACAAAGTCCTGTTTGGAAGGTCCAAATGATTTCAGATAGAGCTGTGTGTGCTGTTTACGGACACTTGGGTCACATGGGTCATGCTGATCTTCGTGGTATGGACCAGAGCCCTGAGTCCCTCATCCTGTCTCCCAATGCACAGACACAGGATCCAAAGTCAGTGTTCTCTCTCTATTCCTCAGTCTGGCTGGACATTACAGGAGAGCCTGCAAACAACAGATAGCAGTGTTATAGTTCTTAAGGACCATACAACACTGAAACTAGATTTGTCCTCTTCCAGATTTGGTGGAAATCCCCTAACATAATACAATGGTACTAAAATAAATGGAATGGTTCCAGAGGGGTTTCAGACAAGCACCACATCCTACAATAAAACTCCCAATCTCAAGTGAATCTGAACAGACTTGGCTAACCTCTGACCCTTATGGTCTCTCCCCTCATCCTCTCCTCTGAACTCTAAAATATAACCAACATGAATAAACTGCACAAGAACAATGTAAACCAATTAATTTGATTAGCATAAAGCCATGCTACAAATAAAGGCAAGAATAATCAATTTGTCTTAGTTTATTATGACATCCGCTGAGTGAAAGGAAGTGGACGGAGCGGAAGGCCGGGCCTGGAGGGGAGAGGAAGCTGAGTTTAGTGGTCTGCTAGCTGTGCCTGAGGACAGCTATAGCTCAGCTAGCAACAATGGAGGCCACAGACAGAGGCCCAAGCAGGCAGAGCCCCATTCCACAGCTACAGCCCAGCAGGGGAAGGCATGGTTGGGAAATGAGGCAAACATCACATGTGACAACGTTACATCCATATGGGTGAGTCTTCCCATCTCTACTCTGTGAATATACAAACCCAATTCACTGGAATTTATGATATTACAGGATATCTGGTAACATTTCCTTTTAAGGTTTCCTTGTTACAGTGTAGTTATATGTAACAAGTATTGTAGTTAACTGTGATAACTCATAGTTACAATGTAATAACAAGATGTACCTGGTAGTAATTGTGGTCTGTAATTACAGAAGTATAACAATGAATGTTTGGTACCATGCTTGTTACAAATGGGCAGGTTTCCACTAAGTTCACCAACTTATACAGTACATTACAGTACATCACCCATTCTGACAACCTGGCCATCAAATGGGAGAATAAATACACTAGTAAACCAGAGTACATGTAATATCTGCATAAGTACAAGGTAATTACTAGGTGTTACACTTCATTTTAACTAGCCAAATCCTGTGTTTCTTGAGGGGTACTTACTTGTAATTATAGTGTACCAATAGCCAGTGGTGGAAAAATTACCAAATTGTATTACTTGCATAAAAGTAAAGATACTTGAATAAAAAGTGAAAGTCACCCAGTAAAATATTCCTTGAGTAAAATTATTTGGTTTTAAATATACTTAAGTATCAAAGTAAAAGTATAAATAATTTCAGATTCCTTATATTAACCAAACCAGACGGCACAATTTTCTTTTATTTATTTATTTATGAATAGCAGGGGCACACTCCTAAACTCAGACATAATTTACAAACAAAACATTTGTGTTTAGTGTGTCTGCCAGATCAGAGGCAGTAGGGGCGACCAGGGGGTTCACTTCATAAGTGTGTGAATTGGGATAATTTTCCTGTCTTGCTAAGCATTCAAAATATAATGAGTACTTTTGGGTATCAGGGAAATGTAGGGAGTAAAAAGTACATGATTTTCTTTAGAACTGTAGTGGAGTTGAAGTAAAAATGGTCAAAAAATATAAATAGTAAAGTACAGATACAGTACATTAAAATGGTTTTACTTGAAGATGCACACTCAAACTTTTGTATAATTTTAGCCAGTAGTTTTGAAAGAGAGCCAAAAGTGGTCCCCATTTTTTGTGTACTTACGCCATAAAATTGTGTGCTACATCATCCATTTTGTATGATATGTTACGTCCTGCAAAAAAAACATTGATTTTTTTGTTGTGCAATTTATAGTATATGATATGTTAGGAATCCAATTTGTACTATTTGTTATGAATATATTGTGCTTAAGATCCTGGAGTGCATCTTTAGTACGGGTACTTTAGTTTACATCACTGCCAATAGCATCCCAACACACTGCACAAACCACATTATATGTGTTAGCCAACTTAGAACCGATCACCTCATTGACACAACTCTGCAATAAAGAGCTCTGGAGTCTGATATCCAGCCCCAGGTCAAGTTTTCATTTCAAATTAATGGAAGCTTATGAGTGCAATGGCACAAATGGGTTCACTAAAGGTTCACGTAAAAATATATATTAAAATGTTTAGTCATTTAACGTTGTATTTGACAATGGTTCGATTGTTTTAAGCACCAATATAAATATTTTAGACACAAACAGTTGTGGTAAATATTGTGAAATAGTCATTTCTGCTTGCCAAAATGTAAGCTTGGTTGAATAATGGTTTATAAATGCACTTAAATGGTCATAAGACAAACTCTTATTCATCATGTAATCTTGCAAGGGTTTCACTGTTAAGGCATAATGTGTTCCCAATTTATGACAATACACATGTGACAATGCTGATTTTCTCATCAATTAAACATTTGATGTCAGTACAGTTTTCTGTTCCCAAAACTAGAACATGTTACAAACAGACTCAGTGGACTTAGTTTTGTAGACTTACCCTTTGCCAAAGTAAAAAAGAAGAGGTTTTGTTTAGAAGGAGTGCAAGGACAAATTTAGTTATTGCCCACGCACACCTCCCAGAGTAGGCATTCCCTAACGAAAATATGCTAATTTAGTTCGTAATATAAATATCTTTGGCGTTAGCATGCACTTTTACAGCTAGGTAGGCCTAGACTAAACTATAGAAAGCATGATGATAATAACTAGTATAGACTAACGTAGTGTCTAATGCTAAATTGTCATACATTCTTCTTCTCTACCACATATTTCCACAAGGTCTCAGACTGGGTCTCAGGATGGGAAAGGTCTCAGGATGGGAAAGGTCTCAGACTGGGAAAGGTCTCAGACTGGGAAAGGTCTCAGGATGGGAAGGTCTCAGGATGGGAAAGGTCTCAGGATGGGAAAGGTCTCAGACTGGGAAAGGTCTCAGGATGGGAAAGGTCTCAGGATGGGAAAGGTCTTAGGATGGGAAAGGTCTCAGGATGGGAAAGGTCTCAGGATGGGAAAGGTCTCAGGATGGGAAGGTCTCAGGATGGGAAAGAGGATGGGAAAGGTCTCAGGATGGGAAAGGTCTCAGGATGGGAAAGGTCTCAGGATGGGAAAGGTCTCAGGATGGGAAGGTCTTAGGATGGGAAAGGTCTCAGGATGGGAAAGGTCTCAGGATGGGAAAGGTCTCAGACTGGGAAATGTCTCAGGATGGGAAAGGTCTCAGGATGGGAAATGTCTCAGACTAGGAAAGGTCTCAGGATGGGAAAGGTCTCAGGATGGGAAAGGTCTCAGGATGGGAAATGCTTACAATAAACAAATAGATGAAGACAGAGACAGATTGCTACTTGTAATGTTAAAAAGGGGTGAAAAATACCATTTTATTTTTCTAAATGACCTATCTAGGCTACTCACCACTCTATAGACTACAGATTTGAGTCACAACTATAATAGTTATTTTTATGTTATGTCTTGTTTAATCTAATGAGTCAAATTATTAATCTAACAATAAAAATCCTAATTATTTTGTAAGAAATGCAAGTTCTTTTTACATGTGACAATAAAGTTGACTAAAGTAGAAGTTAATCTATTGTTTGTAGATATTTTCACTTGGTAATGAGTAGCAGGCCAAAGTAATTATATAGGAATACCTATATCCTGTGTAACACCTAGTTACATTGTACTTATGCAGATATTACATGTACTCCTTGACACACTAGTGTGTTTATTTTTCATTTGGATGGCACTATCAGAAGCTGATGATAAGATTGTCAGAATGGGCCATGTACTTTGTAGGTACAGTATAATTACAAGTAAGTACCCCTCAAGATACACTTCATTTTAACTAGCTAAATCATGTGTGACAACTAGTAATTACATTGTACTTAGACTTTGAAATTGTGTCTTATTCCTCATCTGGGATGACACTCTGTTTTCGTAAGCGCAACCAATTTAACCTATGTGGTATGCATTATTTTGGGGGCAAGTGCTAGCAACAACATTGACTGGAGATATACACTAAACAAAAATATACAATTATATAACTATTTCAAAGACTTTACTGAGTTACAGTTCATATAAAGAAATCAGTCAATTGAAAGAAATGAATTAGGTCCTAATCTGTGGATTTCACACGACTGGGAATACAGATATGCATCTGTTGGTCACAGATACGTTTAAAAAAAGGTAGAGGTGTGGATCAGAAAACCAGTCAGTATCTGGTGTGACCACCATTTACCTCATGCAGCGCGACACATCTCCTTCGCATAGTGTTGATCAGGCTGTTGATTGTGGCCTGTGGAATGTTGTCCCACTCCTCTTTTACTGGATATTGGCGGGTACTGGAATATGCTGTCGTACACGTTGAACCAGAGCATCCCAAACATGCTCAATGGGTGACATGTCTACTGAGTATGCAGGCCATGGAAGAACTGAGACATTTTCAGCTTCCAGGAATTGTGATCAGGTCCTTGCAACATGGGGCTGTGCTTTTTCGTGCTGAAACATGAGGTGAAGGCAGAGGATGAATGGCACGACAACGGGCCTCAGGATCTCGTCACGGTATCTCTGTGCATTCAAATTGCCTTTGATAAAATGCAATGGTGTTTGTTGTCCGTAGCTTATGCCTGCCCATACCATAACCCCACTGCCACCATAGAGCACTCTGTTCGCTGTCTGCCATCTGCCCGGTACATTTGAAACCGGGATTCATCCAGGATTCTTCTCCAGCGAAGGTGAGCATTTGCCCACTGAATTTGGTTACGACGCCTAACTGAAGTCAGGTCAAGACCCTGGTGAGGACATCGAGCGCATAGAGGAGCTTCCCTGAAATGGTTTCTGACAGTTTGTGCAGAAATTATTCGGTTGTACAAACCCACAGTTTCATCAGCTGTCCGGGTGGCTGGTCTCAGATGATCCCGCAGGTGAAGAAGCTGGATGTGGAGGTCCTGGGCTGGCGTGGTTACATGTGGTCTGCGGTTGTGAGGGTAGAGAGGATGTACTTCCAAATTCTCTACAATGACAATGGAGGCATCTTACGGTAGAGAAATGAACATAAAAGTATCTGGCAATAGCTCTGGTGGACATTCCTGTAATCAGCATGCCAATTTTACGTTCCCTCAAAACTTGAGACATATGTGGCATTGTGTTGTGTGACAAAACTGCACATTTTACAGTTGCCTTTTATTGCCCCCCAGCACAAGGTGCACCTGTGTAATAATCATGCTGTTTAATCAGCTTCTTGATTTACCACACCTGTCAGGTGGATGGATTATCTTGGCAAAAGAATAAATGATCACTAACAGGGATTTAAACAAATGTATGCACAACATTTCAGAGAAATGAGCTTTTGTGTGTATGGAACATTTCTGAGATTTTTTATTTCAGCTCATGAAACATAGGACCAACACTTTACATGTTGTGTTTATATTTTTGTTCAGTATATTTTGAACAGTGCATGGGTAAGTAATTAGATCCTATTGAGTATAGGCTATAATCTCTCAGACACCAAGCGCATCCACAAGGGTTCCCAACCTTTGTCACAGTTGTTAATGAATCGGATGAAACTGAGAAGAAGTTGGTGAATTTAGTGGAAATCTGCCCATTTGTAACAAGCATTTGTTGTTACCATGCTGTAATTACAGACCGCAATTACTACCAGTTGCAGGTTGTTATTACACTGTAACTGTGAGTTGTTACCATTAACTACAATACTTGTTACAGTGTAATTACACTGTAACAAGGACCCCTTAAACGGAAGTGTTAACAGATATCTTTATGATTTGTTTTATGAGAAGCCGTGATAATAAGTATTGATTTAGTATGGCTGTATATGTTCACTTTAGTGTCTCGGGGGCCAACTCAAATGTTGAGAGTGTGATTCAGCAGTAGCTGTTCAGGTGCGTCAAGCGATAAAACCAGTCTGTCATCAGAATGTCTTTCCAGTGGTACAGTAGGTTTCAGGTAGTGTACCTTGACAATAGGTAGTGAAAGGGGTAATAAGTAGCGCCAGCATGTGGTATCCAAGGCTGAGTTCTGGGTTCCACCTTGGTGCCAGCTGCTGCGGCTGTAATAATAAAGCTGTACAATACGCCCTGCCCGCTGCCCGCATGGGGAATCAGTAGCAGTGATTTGAAATAAAACTTAACAACCAATCAGAAATAGCAAACTCCCCAGGACAAGCTTTGCTGTGCTCCACTCACAGTCTTTGTTCATAGCTAATGAGCTATGGTTGTTTAGAAACACATGTTTTTTCCATAAGATTTAATGATTTCCTAATATAGTGGCTTGCAGCATACTAGAGCATAACACAGCAATTATATTCCTATAATGATGGCCATTATAGAGGACCTTTCTCTGGATATTGTATGATGTTGGCAAAGTCTAACACCAGGCTTGTTATGGCACGGCCTCTCGTAATGAGAACACGGCAGCCATGTTGTAGTCCTGGTCCATCGACTACTGTTGCCTTGAAAATGGTGCACGTTTATTTGGTAGATTTGCTACTGTGTGCTATGGTTTACAATGTGGACAGTCATCAGTCACAATACTCTTGGGTGTTAGACCATAAAGCACATATCTGATTAGTGAGATATCTGCCCAAAAGGTTCAACTTTACACACAATTCAATGTGAATTACTAAACCGACAAGTTTGGATGAAGATAAACGTTTGGAGGGAAGATAATATAATCTAATATTGGTCCGGAATTCCTCTCAGGGCCTCTGGGGTATGAAATATGATTATGGAAACACACCAAAATGTGAAAACGTTGGACATGTGAGAGGAGAATCCTAAAAATGAAAGCAAGAGAGGGGCTAAGTTGATTAGACGATTGGACAGGGGGTGTGTGGTGCGAGGGCTGGCAGTACCCCGGTCTAGAAGGGCTGCTGGCCACGTGCCGATCAGGACTTGTGACTGAGGGGACTATCAAAGGTAAGGACTGCGGCCGGGTCGGGATACAAAGAGGCCACTGAGCAGTCGGCCTTTTCATTTGATGCCTTACATCCATGCCCTTCTGCTGCTGATTCAATTACAAATAATCACTCAATTAAAATCACATGCAGGGGCAAGTAACCTTTTTTTCAAGAGCCTCAGCTCCAAAATAACTATTTCTACATCCCCCCCAGAATGTCTGGTGAAGAGAATTCCTACATGACATGGCAGAACAGGCCCTTTATCCCATTTTTAGCACCTTTATACAACCAGCCATTAAATTGGCCACTCGTTAGTAAAAGACATTCATCTGAGGACATACTGTATATATTTTTTATTTAACTAGGCAAGTCAGTTAAGCACAAATTCTTATTTAGAATGATGGCCAAACCCGGACGACACTGGGCCAATTGTGCGCCGCCCTATGTGACTCCCAATCACGGACAGATGTGATGCAGCCTGGATTTGAACCAGAGACTGCAGTGAGGCTGAGATGCAGTGCCTTAGACCGCTAGCCCACTCGGGAGGTTCAGAGGTTCATTTAGGACCATTTTTCTCTACAGTGGTTACAACTTTTTGTAGTTTTCTCCATGCTACAGTATATGGACACCAATATTAAAGTTATATAAATTCTTCTTAAAGTGGATCCAATTATCATTCCCCTAAATTACATGTTTTAATGTCTACCTCTCTTTTGCATTCCTTAAATGTATTTCCCAGGCTACTTAGAATCAGGGATTCTCCCTCCTCTCTGTTATGCTCCCTACAACACTAGCTGCACAGCTTTGGTGAGGCCTATAGCACACATAGAAGGGAGAGATTGCTTGCAGAGGAAGATGTGAAGAAGAGGAAATGGGGTCTGGCATGTTGACTCAGGAGTAGGCCCCTCAGGACCCCTCAACGGACAGCTATTAAAGTTTAATTGCTAGCGTCGCCTATCATGGAAGTCCTCAGAGCTCTGTAGGGGCAAATTGCTGAGCTACTGGGGAAGGAAGGCAATTTGTTGAATAAGGCCCAGTCATGGTTTAGGTAGGAGATGTCTGCCCAGCTAACAGCAAACACTCTCACAACTTTAGAGAACGTTCCTTTAAGAGTGTCATTAGGTCATTACCTAACGTTTTCATGAGAACGTTCCAGTAATGTGCAAGGACTGTTTCAAGACCACTCCCTTAATATCAAACAGAACTTACTCAGAATGTGGTTACCATGTTTTCAGAATATTCAATATTCAGTGTTGTAGACAAGTTTCATCAGAACATTGCAAGAATATTCCAATGTCCAGTTTTCTGAGGGTTTGGAGAATTTTCCATCAAAGTTGAGCCAAATATTCACAGAACATGGTTGCCATGTTTTCAAAAGACAAAATAATGTTCTCTCTCCCTATAATTGTTAGCTGGGTGGATGTTCAGAGGATGCTGCTCACCTGAGAACTCAGTGCTGCGTCACTACTACATTTACAACATACCATGATGTTACTGTAGGTTACAGTGTGTGGTAAAGTAACAAAAAACACAATGGATGTTAGGGAACATTGTGTCCAGCCCAATTTCCTCTTTCCCTCCCATGAAAAATAAGGAGTATCTGAGCTTTGTTTCTGGGTTATTTGCATAATTCACTTTGATGGGTGAATACTTGTCTCCATCCCTCGGTCTCTTTTGTATCTGAAGATTACAACGGGACTGTTTCCAGCGCCACGCAGGCTACCAGGAGAAGACTATCAAAGGGAAGGACTGGGCTTTCAAGTCAGGACCCTTCGATTGTATTACAGATTGGTTCCAGGTGAGGCAGCTTTGGTAAGCTCAGCCAGAGGAAAATTGCCCTCCATGGAGTGCCGGCGAGAGGCAGGGAGGCTTCACGGTTGGCATGGCACTCCAGAATTCCAAAACTACTCACGTTCAGCAGGATTTTGGAGGGATGAACACCGGACCTCAAAAATCTTGTTGTGGTTGATCACAGTTCCATTAAAAGCTAAGCCAGAGAAAGGGGTACACAGGGTGTCTGTCTATTTCAAAAGATTATGTTGGAATAGCTGGATAGTACGGTCATGCACAGACTTCAACTGTCACCATAATGGTCAAATTATCCCTTTGATTCCCTCAGAAAATAAGTCCAGGATTTATCTTTCAAACTGAGACATTCTCCAGCTCCTCTTTGGTGTTAACAAGATTTTTTAAATTAGAGGTTCATCTTCATTTCCATCTCATTCACACATCATGACAGGAATCTCTGTCTGCAGGACTCCTGACTGCTGAGAATCTTGTAGCTTTTACTAAAAAGAACTAATCCTATTGATTAAGACTGACTTCCCGGTTGTGTCTTCGTTAATCTGATAACATCTATTTCTGAGGATTGATATGAATGGTATGAATGAAACTGACAAATCACAAACATGGACATTGTGCTTGTTTTTCTTTATGCAGATTGGATTCTCTTGTGTTTTAACACAGTGACAGAGAGAAAAATCCTTGGTATGTGGAATGGAGGCAGAAAGGAAGGTTTGGTGCAGCACAGGTGCATACGGAACGTCAATCTTTGATATACCTGTAGATAATAGAGCAGATCCTCGCCTTGAGGGTCACCCAGCTAGCCTTAACTCCCTCCCTCACTGGTGTTGCTGTATCTCTGCTGTCTGTCATCATCTTCTATCAATAGACCCGTGCCCACTGCCCATGATGCCAGGTCTCAGAGCCAAGCCTGTCTGTTCAGTTAAACGCATCATAAACCAGTCCTCAGGGAAACACTAAACAGATCTTGGATTGTTGTACATGTATGTAGAGCTGGTTGTCCTGGGCTCCCGCTGCACGCAGCAGTGTCAGCTCTGATCTAAAGCAGGCTGCGTGTGGAAAGGCCAATTAGGCAAAGACTGTTCTGAGGACAACGTGGGCGTGCCAGGCCTTGCCATTCCACATCCCTCACCTGCCCCGACAGATCGTCCCAGACACTGCAACATCTGCTCATGTTTTTGAACTGGGGAGATTTGTTTTTTAAATCATCCTTAATTGGGTGTTCTTCTTTGTTGTCAAGTTTTTTTTGAAGCAGAGCACAAATGAAAAGAGTAACATATTTTGGTTTTGCATTATGCTATACAACAAAGGTACAAATCAAATGTCCCCTGCCAGCATCCTTCAATGTGTCCCAGTCTGGATTTCCTCTGTGATAATTCTGTCAGATATTAATCTAATTTTACCCCTTTTCAAAAAACATACTGTATGTCCTAGTTGTGTCAATCATCAACATTCTACTTTCAAACAGCATCAGATAGCAGAGTTAGTAAGACAGTGGACCAGCTTGAGTGAGGAGGCCAGGTTATTGTCGTGGGAAAAATTTAATCTTGTAGTAGTTCACCAATTCCCCACTGATTAAGTTTACACTGAGAGGAAAGATTGTTTCCACCTTTGCAGAGAGCCGAGCTCAACAACAAAGAGTCTTCGATGGACCTCGGTGCAGACTACAATCACTCCACCCTCCTCCTAGGCCACACAGAGCAAATAAGCTGTTATTCCACTGTTGTTTGGAAGGATTGCAGAGGGATTGGTCCTGTAATGAAAAGAAAATAGAGGCGATGTTCCCATGACGGATATGGTAAACCGAATCGAGACGGGGCGCACCGTTGGCTCTGAGTTCACACCTCTGGTCCCGGAGCACCCTCCCTTAACGCCCATCCCCCAACCCTCACTGACTCACCCTTTCCAAAGAACCTGATCCGGCCTGGAGGCCCATGAGGTCACGTCCTGGTGAGGATTTGTTTGATTTCTCTAATCACTGCTGAGGCTCTTCTTGTCTTTGTTTGCTTTGTAGAACAAGCAGTAAACACACATGCTTAAGATGGTTGTATGGCACACAGACAGAGAGAGCAGAGGACAACTGCTGGAGGACGCCGAGCTCTTGATTGCATTGAAGGTCATGGTAATTACTTTGTCATGTGCCTGTCCTGAACTACTCTGACTGTGCCGATGGTATGTCAAAAATATGACGAGGGCATTGCAATTGATTCAAAACAAATTGACAAGAAAATATACTGGTCATACGTCACACACAAAGTGAATCCTAAGACATTCCTAAGTGAACAGCAGTATTTGCGTCTTCAAACGGAGTGCCACTCCATATTTTAACTTAGAGATCAGCTCAGCTAGGTGGATATCCAGCCTCCTCTTGTAAACAGAGCTTAGTTTCTGTTGGACCCTAACCCCCTCTCTGGTGGTAGGGGGTCAGTGGGGTCAACCCTGATTGGACTAAACGCCAGGCCCACTTGCCAAGCCGAAAGGCAATGTGGGAGCTTCAAGACAGAGTGGAACACTCTGGCCATGTCTCACAGGGGGAAGAGGTGGGGGGTGGGGCTAGCTGGACCACTGAAGAGAGAGACCCACAGGGTGGGAGGAAGCTGCTGTGAATGAAAACCAGGAGAGGGAGGAAGTCCAGTGTTTATGCTGCTCATGGTCTCCTCTCTTCACTGTCAGGGAGAAACAAGCCCTGCTGGAGGTAGGTAGAGCCTGCCTGGCCTGGCCTGGCCTTACTCCACTAACTGGAGAGCCAGAACCCTGCTGACTGTTACTATGTTTAGGCTTTGCTCTCCCCCTCTTGTCAGGACCCCAGCTGTCTACCCTCGGAACTCCCTGCTGCTCCATGATTTGGTGGGAAAAGGAGATGATATGGGATTGATATGAATTTGTTTCTGATGACAGGTTCATCCTGATTCATACGTCTATATTTTAGCAGAGACATGTTGATTATTTAATATGAAATAGTGACTGAGTATAGGATTTAGTGCCAAAAGGCGTTTTCTGCCTCGGCTGATCTGTAAACTGTAAGTGGTTGGAATCAGCACAACCAAATGTAATGCAACTCTCTGCAGAGGACAAGCCATCATAACTTTGTCATAATAATCCACTGTCCAAAACTCTCCCCCGTAGAGTTCGGAGGCAGAGTTATAGTTGTTTATTGTTTGGTACTGTGTGTTGTCATGGTTAGATCATGACGTGAGCAGTAATGGTCTTTTCTCAAATCTCATTTGCTCCGTTTCCAGATAACCATCCGTTTTACCATATTTGAAAAACACATTTGTTTGTGTGGAGTAATAGTTTGTGTGGAGTAATAGTTTGTGTGGAGTAGTGGAGTAATAGTTTGTGTGGAGTAGTGGAGTAATAGTTTGTGTGGAGTAATAGTTTGTGTGGAGTAGTGGAGTAATAGTTTGTGTGGAGTAATAGTTTGTGTGGAGTAATAGTACTCTGGTCATTTCTTGAGTCTTTGGCTCTCAAAGGGAAATTACATTTATGTTACAATGACACACTGTCCACTGTTGGTATTTTTTGCTTTGACTGGTTTAGGTCAGGTGATAATGACAGTGTTATATTACATTATATTAGAGGGAAAAACAAGATACTGAATAAACGATGTGATTCACATAATATCACATAACATACCAATGCATACTGGTGGTCTGCAGTCAATGTCTTGTGGCATAAAACATGTCAACTGGTCTTTTGAGCATTTCTGGGCAAGATAAACCAACAGGATTCAAAAGCTGCGAATGTGGCCCTTGTGGGTGAAGTCAATATGCCATGTTTTCCTATTTTACCTGACGTGAGGCCATTCTCCCACAATGAATGCACAGTCACACCACCACCACCAGGTCTGGAACTGAACTATAACTACATAATGAACCATCTGGTCTCTGATGTTGGACTACAACATTGCACACAAACACAGATACACACGCAGCAGACCGCAAGGGCCTGCAAACTGTCTCCAATCACACATTTACACGCATATACACGTGCACACACTCTCTTACACTCCCTGACACGCAAACACACATGCGCACGCACGCACGCACGCACACACGCACACACGCACACACACACACACACACACACACACACACATACACACACACACACAGAGAGAGAGAGAGAGGCCTGTTGATGTGTGTGAAACACGTAGGTGGATCTCTGCAGTGCGTCTTAATGAGCTTTCAACTGCATATAGTGTGTTTTGAAGGCTCCTTTCAGGGTCTTTGATTGGATGCCGCCCGCCCATTGCCTGCCAGGAAGTGTGTCTGATGTGGAGTCTGTATGCTCCGCAGACTTCCTGGTACTGACGCATGCCCATGGTGTAATGTCAAACCCTACCTTGTCTTAACAGCTCCTCAGCCTCAATCTAAACCCTGACCCCAGATCATCCACAGAGCCCCACCACGTCACCCTTTCAACCCCATCACCATGCCCATTCTGAGACCTGCTGGGCCGATGGGGTCAGCCAGTGCCTCACGTCAGCCCTAAAGAAACAGGAAAGAGAAAGAGTGGCTCATGTTATTCAGAATATCAACCACAGTTAATTAAATGAAGCCTGTCTGTTCCTGAAGTCTCCTTCTGAGGAAACGCTGACAGGTTCCAGTGCCCTGGTCCAGTCCAACCAGACTGCAGAGAGACACCACAGAGCCCTGGTCCAGTCCAACCAGACTGCAGAGAGACACCACAGAGGACTGGGGAGTTCTGGGACACACAGGAATCACAATAGACCCTTCTCCTCAGAGAAATACACCAGACATCAGCATGTGTGTTCAGCTATAAGCAGGCTAGTCAGAAATGGTCATACACACTGTTTGGGCTAAATCTGTGCACGCTTGCTCATGCACATGAAAGCATTCTGCACTGTGTATTATTTTTGGGGCGCAGTCATATAGCTAATTTAGTCTATGATCTGTAATTGCATATCCTGTGTTTCTCATAACCATTCCATTACCATAGGTTCAGTCATACTGTGTATTTCAGAGGCTTTCTCCTCCTCTGTCCCTATGATT
Source organism: Oncorhynchus nerka (assembly GCF_034236695.1). NCBI lineage: Eukaryota > Metazoa > Chordata > Actinopteri > Salmoniformes > Salmonidae > Oncorhynchus > Oncorhynchus nerka. The sequence continues at coordinate 75,894,578 of NC_088422.1, forward strand.
TATGTGGAGCATATGTGTTTTATCTGTGATACAGTGTGATGTAGGCTCTCTTTTTCAATCATCCTCTCCCAGTCCCTCTTCTTTTCCTTCTGTATGCTAAGATTTTCCCTGGAGAAAGGAGTAGTTCTTGATCGCATTAATATTACTACTCACCTCCCCTTCCTTTCTTAGGCAGAGATCATTTTAATGCTCTCTTAACCTAGTTAAAAAAACTAATGGTCCATTTTTTTTTGCTGCATATTTATCCAGGTAGCTGACCATCTACTCGAAGAGCTCTGCTTCAGAGATTTCAACAAGCTCGTGGACTGATACCATCACCAGGAATGAGGATACCTCCAAAAACATGTTTCTCGTTTGACTCGTTTGGATGAAATGTCCATTTCTGTTATCTGCAGATCAGTTTTGTTTTGTTTTTCTAAAGTGGATAGATTTCACCCGAGGTAACAGTGGAAGTCTAAAACCCTCCATAAAGCTAGAACACAAACACCGGTCTGAAGCGGAGGCTCTCCGGCTCCAAGTTTGGGTTTAGATTTCCATCTGAATTGATTAAAATCTGAATTTCAAGTAAACATGACAGATTCCATCTGCTTAATTGAAAAAACAAGAGAGTTTTGATGACAAGAGCAGAATGTTTTAAAGAAATGCACAACTAGGTATTTCAGGTCAACTCATCACTGTCTTTTCTCCTATCCTCCTGTTGTGATCTAGTTGAGACCCTCTTTGTGTGGCCCAGGGGTTTTCATTGGCAGAGTACACAGAAATATCACAAAGTGCTTTGATGCTGATTTCAAATGAGACCTAAATCGAAGCACACAAAACGTGTAGTCCAACATTGAGCGTGGCAGGTCACAGACTCCCATTCTACTATGTGACCCCTCCATGTGTGTCCAGGCTTGGATCTGAGATGGGAGAACAGTGCAGTTGGATCACAGTGGGTGAGCTCAGATTTAGTAGGAGACAGTCACACCTCTGGATGGAGTCAATCACCCCCAGGGGAAAGTCTGAGATCCAGCACAGGGTGTGAGATCCTACCCTGCCTCTAAGTTCGTAGGAGACGAGAGGAGGAGAGAACCAAAGATCCAGTACCCATTGGGACCCATTTACTTTTTCCCTGCAAGATTTAATCATTGATGATCCCTATTTTCTGCCTTGTAGTAGTAATAGGAGTATAATTTTATGTCATGTATGATCTCTTCAAGGGACACATGTTTGAAAGGCCATCTGAAAAGAACACCATCTCACAAAAAAGGAATGGTAGGAGACAAGGGAGTGTGCAACACACCTCTTGTCTATCTTCAGGGAATGAAGAGTGTTGAAGGATTTCATGCACAGTGACTGCACAGTACCAGAACCAGAAGTGCTCTAGTATAGAAAATTTTGGTGATGATTTAAAATAGGAGATAAGGTAATGGCCTAAAACATAAAATACATAAACACATTACACAGACTATAATGGATTGGTGGGGAGGTGCATCATGGGATGGCTTTGTCTTTGTTGCCCAACTGTAACACAGACACACACATGTGTACACCAACACAATGGTTAAATTGGGAATAACCCTAACCCTAGTTTCATGTCCACATCCTGGTTCAACCCTAACCCTATCCTCAACCACAACCCTAACCCTATCCTCAACCACAACCCTAACTTCATGTCCACATCCTGGTTCAACCCTAACTCTATCCTCAACCACAACCCTAACCCTAACTTCATGCCCACATCCCAGTTCAACCCTAACCCTAACGCTAGTTCCATGTCCACACTCCGGTTCAAGCATAATCCTAGTCTCAACCCTAACCCTAACCCTAGTTTTATGTCCGCACTCCGGTTCAACCATAATCCTAGCCTCAACTATAATCCTAACCCTAACCTTGGTTTATGCTACTTTTATTCTTCTTTTTATTCTCATTTTCTCTTTGATCCAGGTTTTAGGAGCCCAGCTCCAGGTAGCTCCAGCTCAATTTAACCTCTGGCGCTACTGTACATACTGTACATGCATGTACATTTGCACTCACAGCATTGCGCTAACATACTCAAACATTTCAGACCAAAATAACATCTGCAGATAGCCTAGCAGTTAGAACGTTGGGCCAGTAACCAAAAGGTTGCTTGTTCAAATACCCAAGCCGACAAGGTGAAAAATATGTTGATGTACCCTTGTGCATGGCACTTAAGCCTAATTTGCTCCAGGGGCTCCGTACTACGATAGCTGACCCTGTAAAACAACACATTTCTCTATGGAACAATACAACCCTGTATGGAACAATACAACCCTGTTTTTTGTGCATGTTTTACATTTCCATCCTTAAAAAGCTAATAGACAAATGTTAAAATATGACAAGAAAATGATTATGTAGTATAATTTTCAGTAGTTCTTTCGGGTATATGAGTTGTAGTATATGAAATGTTTTCCCCTGGAAGTGTAACTGGACCTGGAGAGGGATTGAATGATGAGTGACAGATGAGCTTCAAAGCCAGTCTCCGAGCCGGTCACATGACTGTGAACCTCAGTCAGGTTCCTGTCCCTAGGCAGGCATCCCAGTAGTTCCCATGATGCCCTCTGGGCCTGGCTCAGTTTGATGGCAGCGCCAGGCCTGCTCTGGTTTCACCTTGCCAGATAAGATCGGCGCGTGTGGATTCCTCAGCTCGCTGACCAATGCAGGTTACCATTGACCCCTTGGAGCAGCTTAAATAATGCCCCAGGTTTGGGGGGTTTCAAGAGCCAAACTCAGTCACGCAACACTACAACAGGAAGCCAGGGTCAAAGTTAGGCAATTCTTCTCCTGTTGGTATGATTTAACTGATTTTACACAGTCGTCTAAACTTCTTTGCTTACAGCAATCCAGACCATCTCTCTCCTCTCTCTGTCTCTCTGTCTCTCTCTCTCTCTCGATAAGTGTTGTAATGTATCTGTGCAGGGCCTGCTTTGGCCTCACAGGCAGAGGAGTCTGCTTTGTGTCGGCTGAGAGAGAGAGAGAGAGAAAGAATATGGGCCCCGCCAGTTCTGGTTCTCTCCTAGAGACTGTCTAGTCAAGAGTACACTAGGCCCCTCAGCTACTCAGCCTGGAGAGGCCTGCTGAGGAATAACAGAGTAGAAGAGGCAAGGATTAGAGGGGCATCTCACAGAGCTCTTTTTATCTTTTTATTTCTCTCTCAAATTAACTTGCTACTCCCTGCTGTCTGGGGAATATATGGTTCTTTACTTGGAGGGGGATTTGTGCTCGTGTGAACGACATATAAAAAAAACTAGGGATACCAACTCAGATATTCAGCATCAGAGAGCATTCGCATTAGGAACATGTTGAAAAGCTGTGTGCTAATTTCAACCGCAAAGAGTCATGTGCTGTGGATCAGAAAGGACCTCAGTTATCCATGTGAAACACTCTTCCTTTAATGTCACCCATCTCTCTTTTACTTTAGGGAGGGCATTCTCTGAGTGTCTCTTAGGTGGCACACTGGGTGCTGTGTTCATATCAGACATTACATTAAGCTAATTATGTAATTCCCATTCCCATTTTCACAACTTTCACAACCTTACCCCAAGAGTAGCAGTTGAACTACAGTATACAAGGCATGGTGAATAGAAGTTCAACATCTTATATCAACATATTTTTATCAAATGGTAAATAAATCAGCTGTGGCAGCAGAGGTTATTGAAGTCAGTGAGGCCACTCTGTGGGGTCTCCTTTAGGGTGATGCTGAGGGACCCGCAATGCTGGGGAAAGAAAGTCAGCTAATCTTGCAAGCCAATGGGAAGCATACATACACCCAAACTAGAGAGAGGGACACCCCTTGCTTATAAGGAGTATAGGACATATCTCATACAAGGCAGCTGGTGAACAGACCCCCCCCCCCCCCGCCAACCCACAGCCTCCCATTCCCCCCATCAATAGAGGAGGAGATCAGGCCTCCACTCTCACTTCCCTCCTGGGGAAAGGAATATTTATCTTTTTGATTTCAATCTTGGCACCAAATGCTGCTCCTAGCTTCCTCCATATGGGCAGCCATCCCTGGATCCTCATAAAGACAGACACACAGGGCGAGGGGGAGACACAGAGATAAAGAGAGTGAAAGAGAGAGTTAGCTAGAGGGAGGGTCTGTATGGAGGCCGAACACAGGCCCCTGTCCCAGCCTGCACATGGATGGATGTGTACCCTGATGGATGTCTGTGGTAATTACCAGCTGGGATTACCCCCCCCCGGCAGGACGCCATGTCATCCCTGAGTGGTGCACGTGGCAGACAGACCAGGGGACAACAGACAACAGGCTCACTGCCTGGTTAGTAGTAAACACACTCCTATGAACTCACCATGTTATGACTGGCCAGTGGTTTCAGCTGGTCACTCTGTACGATAAGAGACTCTTATAGCCTCTTTGAAAACATCCAAACTACCAGAGCCTTTGCTGGTTTGGTCTTGTAACATCTGAAATCCAGGACATGGTTGATCTGGGTTTGAAATCTAAAGCTAGGGAATACATCATATTGAGCTGAGATCCTAAAAACAGATTAATGCATGGAATTGTAAGCAATTCTGAACCAGCCCCCAACCAAAACCTCACTGTATTTGCATGATGGTGCATAAAATGGGCCTTGTATAATAATGATAACGATGGGTAGTTACAACCGTGGACTTTGTTTTTCATCTCTCTCTGCTGCACATATGGCCCATGAATTATCAATGTCGTTTGGCTAATTTAAGGGAGACTCTTGGTGGGGTACACACATCCCCAAACGACTCGAGGAGTTGAAGATCCTGCCTTTACCTCTGTAGAGAGGAGAGAGAGAGAGAGAGAGAGAGAGGTGGGCCAGGGGGGACAAGAGCGTGAGAGAGAGAGATAAGGAGTCCCTTGGTTTTAACTGTTTTAAATGAGCTAAAACCAAGGGATTCCTTATCTCTCTCTAACACTCTTTCTTTTCCCCCCCTGCCCCACCTGGTCACATGTGGCGAATACAACAGGTGTATACTTTACTGTGAAATGCTTACTTTATTTATTTCACCTTTATTTAACCAGGTAGGCAAGTTGAGAACAAGTTCTCATTTACAATTGTGACCTGGCCAAGATAAAGCAAAGCAGTTCGACACATACAACAACACAGAGTTACACATGGAGTAAAACAAACATACAGTCAATAATACAGTAGAAAAATAAGTCTATATACAATGTGAGAAAATTAGGTGAGATAAGGGAGGTAAAGGCAAAAAAAGTACTTACGAGCCCTTACCAATGATTAAAAAAATATATTGTAACCCAAGAGGAATAAAATACACAAGAATGAAGCTATATACAGGGAGTACTAGTACAATATTACTGTGCAGGGGTACGAGATATTTGAGGTAGATATGTACATAAAGGTAGAGTAAAGGTACTAGGCATCAGGATAGATAATAATACTACTAAATTAAAGAACAGAGTAGGGCTAGCATTTGATGAGTGTGAAAGTGTTTCAGTGTGTGTGTGTATGGGTTTGTGTAGTGTATATAGTGTATATATAGTCTTATGAGTATGCATAGAGTCAGTGCAAGCAAGACGGTGTTAGCGCAGATAGTCTGGGTAACCATTTAAATAACTATTTAGCAGTCTTATGACTTGTGGGTAGAAGCTGTCTCGGAGCCTGTTGGTCGGAGAGCCGATGCTTCAGTACCATTTGCAGGATGGTAGCAGATGAACAGTCTATGACTTGGGTGGCTGATGTCTTATGCAATTTTTCTGGCCATCCTCTGACACCGCCTAATATAGAGGTCCTGGGTGGCAGGGAGCTCAGCCCCAGTGATGTACTGGACCGTCCGCACCCCCCTCTGTAGCCCTTTGCGGTCGAGGGCGGTGCATTTTCCATACCAACCGGTGATGCAGCCAGTCAAGATGCTCTCGATGGTGCAGCTGTAGAACTATGAGTGGAACCAGAGAGATTCATACGAGATGTAGGAAAGACAAAATAATATGAAGAGCTGATAATGGAGAGAACCTTGAAAAAATGAAGGTGGAGAGTAAAGGAGAGGTGAGGAGAGACACAGGGACATATTGTGAAAGGGAGAGGAGAAGAGAGGAGTAACCGGCGGGGCAGCTGTTGAATTCCTGCACCCGTCTCGGCTGCACTGAAAGTGGAGTTGGGCTGAAGTGTTTGTGGGGCTCCTGTGGTTTTTCAGCCTATAAATCCTCTGCACATATTTAATCCAGTCAGAATGTGCAGCAGGAGAGGAGCGCTGAAGGATGTATGACCATTACTCAGCGGCCCACATCAGAGAGAGGAGCTGGGGATCCATAAACTCCCACCTACCCTGTCCCCGGCAGCCCAGAAGAGGGCCAGATTCTGGGGATCACTGTTGAGGTGTGAAGATGTCTGGTGCTCTGGAGGCCTAAAAAGCTCCATGTACTCGCAGGTCCTTCACCAATTGATCCAAAGTGTTAGACATCCTAAATCTGACTCTTCAGACAACCCTTCTCTGGCCATCTGATTCATCAACTAGGACTATGAGAGAAAGTAAGGCAAGAAAAATAATAGATAAAGGAATAAGTCAGATGGATGGTTAATTATTGCTAATACAGTGTTTCAAATACATCAGGACATGAATATTGAGTAACACTTGCGGTTACTGTCCCTACCGGTTCCTCTATTTCCCTCCTCTTGTGTCTCTCACAAACTGTGCAGTTTCGCTTCTCTCCTCCCAATCTGTGATATTAGCGCCATCTTCTGTCTATAGGAGTTATCAACAGGCGAATCTCCAATAGTTCGGTTTGTGTCTGACTTCAGACAAACACACTGGTCTAGTTCATCGTCTTTACCTCATTTTCCATGAGGCTCATCCGTTGACTCTGTGATCCACTCCTGTCCAGAATGGCTGCTGAATAGTGATGGAGTAGTGATGTAACAGACGTGATCTCTTAAATAAACGCTCCTCTGTCTCAACAGGGTTCAGTTTCTCTCAGGCTCAGCCCTCTCAGACTCCGGGAAAGACCTGCGATTGGAACCAGACGCCCTTCATGTCGTTTATTAGAGGTTTACATTCTGTTTATACTCTGGAAGCTATGATGAAAACAGAAGTCTCTCGTGGCTTTCCATCTGAGACTCGATGAACTCCAGTGACAGAGGGTTTTATTTGGGGCAGACGTGTGTCAGGCCTGTGCACTTGTTCAATGGCCTGACTGAAGACAGGTGTCTCCAAGCACTTTCAACAGGAGGGTAACACAGGGGTTCTGTGTTGCGGATTCATGGCCATATCCATTCACAACAGAGGGACTGGGTGGGTGTTGCCCCCTTAGGAGACAGCAAACTCTATGAGAGATAGGCTATACAGTGGGGCAAAAAAGTATTTAGTCAGCCACCAACTGTGCAAGTTCTCCCACTTAAAAAGATGAGAGAGGCCTGTAATTTTCATCATAGGTACACTTCAACTATGACAGACAAAATGAGAAATAAAATCCAGAAAATCACATTGTAGGATTTTTAATGAATTTATTTGCAAATTATGGTGGAAAATAAGTATTTGGTCAATAACAAAAGTTTATCTCAATACTTACAATATACCCTTTGTTGGCAATGACAGAGGTCAAACATTTTCTGTAAGTCTTCACAAGGTTTTCACACATTGTTGCTGGTATTTTGGCTCATTCCTACATGCAGATCTCCTCTAGAGCAGTGATGTTTTGGGGCTGTTGCTGGGCAACACGGACTTTCAACTCCATCCAAAGATTTTCTATGGGGTTGAGATCTGGAGACTGGCTAGGCCACTCCAGGACCTTGAAATGCTTCTTACGAAGCCACTTCGTTGCCCGGGCAGTGTGTTTGGGATCATTGTCATGCTGAAAGACCCAGCCACGTTTCATCTTCAATGCCCTTGCTGATGGAAGAAGGTTTTCACTCAAAATCTCACGATACATGGCCCCATTCATTCTTTCCTTTACACTGATCAGTCGTCCTGGTCCCTTTGCAGAAAAACCGCCCCAAAGCATGATGTTACCACCCCATGCTTCACAGTAGGTATGGTGTTCTTTGGATGCAACTCAGCATTCTTTGTCCTCCAAACACGACGAGTTGAGTTTTTACCAAAAAGTTATATTTTGGTTTTATCTGACCATATGACATTCTCCCAATCTTCTTCTGGATCATCCAAATGCTCTCTAGCAAACTTCAGACGGGCCTGGACATGTACTGGCTTAAGCAGGGGGGACACGTCTGGCATTGCAGGATTTGAGTCCCTGGCGGCATAGTGTGTTACTGATGGTAGGCTTTGTTACTTTGGTCCCAGCTCTCTGCAGGTCATTCACTAGATCCCCCTTGTGGCTCTGGGATTTTTGCTCACCGTTCTTGTGATCATTTTGACCCCACGGGGTGAGATCTTGCGTGGAGCCCCAGATCGAAGGAGATTATCAGTGGTCTTGTATGTCTTCCATTTCCTAATAATTGCTCCCACAGTTGATTTCTTCAAACCAAGCTGCTTACCTATTGCAGATTCAGTCTTCCCAGCCTGGTGCAGGTCTACAATTTTGTTTCTGGTGTCCTTTGACAGTTCTTTGGTCTTGGCCATAGTGAAGTTTGGAGTGTGACTGTTTGAGTTTGTGGACAGGTGTCTTTTATACTGATAACAAGTTCAAACAGGTGCCATTAATACAGGTAACAAGTGGAGGACAGATGAGCCTCTTAAAGAAGAAGTTACAGGTCTGTGAGAGCCAGAAATCTTGCTTGTTTGTAGGTGACCAAATACTTATTTTCCACCATAATTTGCAAATAAATTCATTAAAAATCCTACAATGTGATTTTCTGGAGAATTTTTAAAATCATTTTGTCTGTCATAGTTGAAGTGTACCTATGATGAAAATTACAGGCCTCTCTTATCTTTTTAAGTGGGAGAACTTGCACAATTGGTGGCTGACTAAATACTTTTTTGCCCCACTGTATAGGCAGTCGTTATGCTGAGTAACCATTTATAATCAGACATGAGTTTCTCTGATGTGTATGCCAGGCCATGTACCCTCTTGGTGCATGCACACATGCAGAGCCATCATCATACCTAGGCAAAGGGACAGAATTCTGGAACCGTTCATTTTGTGGATGGAGCCAGTTCAATTCTATTTTCATTCCTTCTTTCACTTCTTTCCTCCCTCTTTGCACACAAAGAGGACATCATCCCTCTCATGTGGTCGTGATCCTTTCACAAGCCAAACTCTAGCCATTTATTTATGTCTGTTAGCGCTGTTTCTCCAACTCCCCCAATTACGACACTTAAACATTTTCAGAGACCTCACGTGCAAAACCAAAAACGTAGCAACCATGGATGCAATTATTTTTCTCAGCAGTGTTCCAGAAGAGCGAGAGACAGAGAGACAGACAGAGCGAGAGAGAGCTGTGATCATTCACTCACTGGCTCAGAGAAAGAGAAGGATTACTAGAACTGGAGCCTGAGGAGGGGATGTCAGATGGGGGCGGGGCTCTTTAGGAGCTGTCAGTGACACAGGGGTAAGGCGCTCAGATGGAGAAGCTCCCATGACAGGCACAAGCAGGGGAAAGGTAATGGGGAATGATTTGAGCTTCAACTTAATTCCACATGAAAGCCTTTTTAACCACAAGACAGACTCAATTCTCTTTTCAGATGTATTCTCTTTTTTACATCCATCCACAGCAGCTTCCATAAATAGCCTATCAAAGCACAGCTCAACAGTTGCGCAAGCGTTTACTGTCAGGGGACAATATTCAGATCATCAATTCAGCTCTTATGGAAGGTTCTCAAGCATCTCTCAGGGCCCAGATGTGTTAGTAATGCCAGTTTGAAATTAACAGTCTCTTACTGCTCCTCCTTAATCAAATTACAGTACATTTTACCCTCAATATCAGGGGTGTAGTTAGTTTTTACCCATAAATGATGAGCTTTGGTCAATAAGGGGAGCAGATCTCACACAGACTCTCATATCTCTGGCCATCCATCTTAAAGATTAGACAGTAAGAAGATCTGCGCCAAACCAGACTACATTGAATAATAACAAACACATAAATTAACAGAAGACAGGAGATGCATACAGCTGTTCCAAACCCCAGCGATGGGGAAGAGACAACAGCTGCTTGTGTGTGGCGGCATGGTGTGTCTTCAGGACTATTTTACATTTGGGTATGTTATTGCTCACTGTTCTTGTGTTGTCCAAGGCATAGACCGTTGTATCACACCGACCTGGACAGACAGACGTCTCAGCAGCATTGCTGTGTATCAAACCATGATCCAAGATACAGAGATGGAGATAGAAAGAGACTGAAGGGAGAGATACTGAATGTCATCACAAACCACCCACTAGTTCTGGCATAGGCACATCAAGAGCTGTTTAACAACATGTGTGCTGCATTATTTGATCAGAAAAAGATATAAAACTAGTTGAATAAGTGTTTAATAACATGCAAAGAAAATCAAAACGATCTATGAAAATGTGGCTAAGCATTTGTTACTCTTTATTGGAAATCAAGGGCCATCAATTTACAGTAAATCACCTCAATGTCATTTCTTTAGAATGCTTAATGTATTTCTTTATAGCCAGAGTGGGAAAACTCATGGAATTTAATTGAAATGGGTAAATCTAGAATTAGATCACGGTCCCAGGGTTCAATGACCAAGTAGCCTGCCTGCTGTTTCTGACCTGAGCAGTAGTACATCATTGTCTCACCCTGCTGTCATAATCGCTACGGTGCCAGAGCAGCCATTGGAGGGTAGGCTACAGTGTGGCTGACACATGAGGTAGGCAGATGTGGCTTCTGGGGTGGCAGAAGCAATAACGCCAAGGGAAAGAAACCATGGGAGTGACAGTTATAGGGAAGGTAATCAGGAAGGTGATGGAGTCCAGGTGAGTCTGATGAGCGTAACGATGATGACAGGTGTGCGTAAAAATAAGGAGACTGGTGACCACGGCTCCAGCCACAGGACGCGGACTAGAGGGATGGTCCCGGGGACCAGGACAATCGCTTCTGCTGAGGCGCGGGAATCTGTCGAGCCGGTTGAGGCATGGGAGCCTGCCAAACCATCCGAGTCTTGTGAGCCTGTCGAGCCAGCTGAGGCATGGGAGCCTGTCGAGCTAGCTGAGGCATGGGAGCCTGACACGCTAGCTGAGGCATCCTTGGTAGCGTCGGCCACAGACACTTGACGGGCCAACTGAATCTTGTAAACCTGACGAGCCAGCTGAGGCAGCCGCGGTTGCTCCACAAAAATCTACAAAAACAAAAACACTCCCTAATGCTCCCTTTTGGTGAGGCGTTATTCTGTAACGTGTACGCTAAGAATCGGGAAAAAAGTACAGGGAGTGTATTTAATAAATAAACAAAATTGAACAAAACAAGAGTAGCGTACAGACATTAAACACAAGAACAGAAAAAATAATGCCTAGGGAAAGAACCAAAGTGAGTGACAGGTATAGGGAAGGTAATCTGGAAGGTGATGGAGTCCAGATGAGTCTGATGTGGTGCTGGTGCGCGTAATGATGGTGACAGGTGTGCGTAATAATAAGCAGAATGGCGAACTCGAACGCCAGAGAGGGTGTATACGTGACACCTCTCATATGGGTGAAGTGTGTATGGGAATGAGTGTATCTAGGAACATCTGTTTGCCTGTATATTTGTATGTGTGTGGTAGATTAGTTGCATGAGTGTGTATCACCATTGATGCTGTACCAGAAAGTTATTTGGTCATAAACATCACACTGCTTCTGACTGCAGGCACTGCTATTGTGCCACCTTTGACATTTAAAGAGTAATGCGGAATCATTTTCAGACAGCAGAGAACTTCCTAATGGCCTTGGGGCCCAAGCTCCCTGCCATCCAGGACGTCTATATCAGGCAGTGTCAGAAGTTGGCCCGAAAAATTGCCAAAGACTCCAGCCACCCAAGCAATAGACTGTTCACTCTGCTACCATCCTGTACACAGGACCAGAGCAACAGCTTGCAGATCAACAGACTCCAAGACAGCTTCTACCTCCAAGCCATAAGGACTGCTAAATAGTTCATTAATAGTTAACCGGACTATCTGCACTAACCCTATGCACACCCACATGACTATTTGCTCTCAGAACAGCCTCAATTTGTTGGGGCATGGACTCTACAAGGTGTCAAAAGCATTCCACAGAGATGCTGGCTCATGTTGACACCAATGCTTCCCACAGTTGTGTTAAGTTGGCTGGATGTCCTTTGCGTGGTGGACCATTTTGTAGCATTAGTCTTATTCTAAAATGGATTACATTTTTCAATATACACACAAAATACCCTACACACAATACCTCATAATGACAAAGCAAAAACAGGTTTTTAGAAATGTTTAGAAAAAACAGAAATACCTTATTTGCATAAGAATTCAGAACCTTTGCTATGAAACTCGAAATTGAGCTCAGGTGCATCCTGTTTCCATTGATCATCCTTGAGATGTTTCTCCAACTTGATTGGAGTCCACCTGTGGTAAATTAAATTGATTGGACATGATTTGGAAAGGCACACCCCTGTCTATTTAAGGTCCCATAGTTGACAGTGCATGTCAGTGCAAAAACCAAGCCACGAGGTTGAAGGAATTGTCCGTAGAGCTCCGAGACAGGATTGTGTGGAGGCTCAAATCTGGGAAGGGTACCAAAACCCGTCTGCAGCATTGAAGGTCCCCAAGAACAAAGTGGCCTCCATTATTCTGTATACTTCTGGCCCTTCTTTGGACACTGTTAACAACCCTCCTGGCAAGCTTCAATGCCATACAACTCTCCTTCCGTGGCCTCCAATTGCTCTTAAATACAAGTAAAACTAAATGCATGCTCTTCAACCGATCGCTGCCTGCACCTGCCCGCCTGTCCAACAGCACTACTCTGGACGGCTCTGACTTAGAATACGTGGACAACTACAAATACCTAGGTGTCTGGTTAGACTGTAAACTGTCCTTCCAGACCCACATCAAACATCTCCAATCCAAAGTTAAATCTAGAATTGGCTTCCTATTCCGCAAACAAAGCATCCTTCACTCATGCTGCCAAACATACCCTTGTAAAACTGACCATCCTACCAATCCTCGACTTCGGCGATGTCATTTACAAAATAGCCTCCAATACCCTACTCAACAAATTGGATGCAGTCTATCACAGTGCCATCCGTTTTGTCATCAAAGCCCCATATACTACCCACCATTGCGACCTGTACGCTCTCGTTGGCTGGCCCTCGCTTCATACTCGTCGCCAAACCCACTGGCTCCATGTCATCTACAAGACCCTGCTAGGTAAAGTCCCCCCTTATCTCAGCTCGCTGGTCACCATAGCATCACCAACCTGTAACCTCTTTCCCTACTGTATTTATTTAGCTCCTTTGCACCCCATTATTTTTATTTCTACTTTGCACATTCTTCCACTGCAAATATACCATTCCAGTGTTTTACTTGCTATATTGTATTTACTTTGCCACCATGGCATTTTTTTGCCTTTACCTCTCTTATCTCACCTCATTTGCTCACATCGTATATAGACTTGTTTATACTGTATTATTGACTGTATGTTTGTTTTACTCCATGTGTAACTCTGTGTTGTTGTATGTGTCGAACTGCTTTGCTTTATTTTGGCCAGGTCGCAATTGTAAATGAGAACTTGTTCTCAACTTGCCTACCTGGTTAAATACAGGTGAAATAAAATAGATAAAACATTCTTAAATGGAAGAAGTTTGGAACCACCAAGACTCTTCCTAGAGCTGGCTATCCGGACAAACTGAGCAATGGGGAGAAGGACCTTGGTCAAGGAGGTGACCAAGAATCCAATGTTCACCCTGTCAGAGCTCCAGAAGGACAACAATTTCTGTAGCACTCCACCAATCAGGTCTAACAGGAGCCGCTCCTCAGTAAAAGGCACATGACAGCCTGCTTGGAATTGACCAAAAGGCACCTAAAGGACTCTCAGACCATGCAAAACAAGATTCTCTGGTCTGATGAAACCAAGATTCAACACTTTGGCATGAATGCCAAGAGTCATGTCTGGAGTCAACCTGGCACCATCCCTGCGATGCAGCATGGTGGTGGCAGCATCATGCTGTGGGGATGTTTCTCAGCGGCAGGGACTGGGAGACTAGTCAGGATCGAGGGAAAGATTAACGGAGCAAAGACCAGAGATATCTTTGATGAAAACCTACAGAGCACAGAGGATCCCCTTCTAACAGTACAACGGCCATAAGCACACAGCCAAGCTTTTGCATGAGTGGCTTTGGGAAAAGTCTCTGAATGTCCTTGAGTGGCCCAGCTAGAGCCTGGACTTAAACCTGATCGAACATGTCTGGAGAGACCTGAAAATAGCTGTGCAGTGACACTCGCCATCCAACCAGAATAAGTTTGAGAGGATCTGCAGAGAATGGGGAAAAACTCCCGAAATACAGGTGTGCCAAGCTTAGAGTCACACCTAAGAAGACTCGAGGCTGTAATCACTGCCAAAGGTGCTTCATCAAAGTACAGAGTAAAGCTCTGAATGCTTTTGTAAATGTAATATTTACGTTTTTTGTTTTTTTAAAGAAATGTGCAAAAATGTATCCAAACCTGTTTTTGCTCTGTCATTATCGAGTATTGATGAGGGGAAGGGGGGAAAACAATAATCAATTTTAGAATAAGGCTGTCGTGGAAAAAGTCAAGGTTTCTGAATAGTTTCCGAATGCACTCTAGCTCCATTCTTGTGTAGTCATTCCTCTTGTGTCACCATTTTTCTTTGTTTTGTTATTTTTAACTGCATGATTGGGAAGGACTCATAAGCAAGCACTTCACAGTTAAGTTTACCTGTTGTATTTGGAGCATGTGACAAATACAATTTGATTTAGGCCTACTACACATGATCACTTAATGATTATCAGGCACCTGTTAATAAAACATTTGTCGACTATTTGTCGAACAATATTATCAAACACAGTACAGTTTGAAGATAGGCTAACACTGCTTCTCCAATAGAAATCCCCGATCACATTAGTAGGCGATGTCATGGCGACGTTGTTAAGCTAAACTGATGCATAGAAACACGTCATCCGTGTACATGCCCTCAAATGCACTTCTTCGATATAGTTGTTTTTGACACAAATGAAAACGTGTCAGTTTGTCACTTTCACGGGGTTGGAGTAATAACACGTTCAACTACTAACGACATTGGCTCGAATCAAGGTTGTGCCTTTAAATTTCGAGAAACTTAACTAAATAATATTTTTTCACTTCTCAAACCCTGGCCTGGTCTGTTTGGCAACTGTTCCCGGGAGTCTCGCGGTTTTGCGCCATTGGGTTTAGAAACTGTGATATTATTTAGACGTAATCATTCGATAGATCTGCAAAGAATAATCTATTGTCCTTTTCAAAGCAGAGAAGAATGGCTTAAATAAACTTGGGATTCAGTAAATGGCTTGCAATACATTTGGGATTCAATACAAATTGACTTGCATAAAAATGCTTACCTAAATCTGTAAAATACAGCCTCTATAATAATTAGACTGCAATTATAGGCAATGTTGTTGAGGACTGATTCTAGTTAAATCTGTCGGTCTACTAAGATGAACTCAGGCAATTCTAGGACTACCAACGGGGCCTTGCAGCCAGCCGACCCTGTTCTCGTGTCTCGTTAGCATCTGTAGCAGTATAGTGTATAGTTCTCGGTGAGGCCGGGGAGGCAGAATACCATTGTCAATACAAAATAACATACAAGTTACACGAAATATATAGAGCTAAAACTACAACGTCAGACGACGAACAAAGACAGATAGCCTTAAGGTAAGTGGATGTTGTCAGCGTCAAATTCAGAAATAATTTTGCTAGCTAAGTTAGCGAGCTAGGCTAGCCTCTGACTAAAGTCGTCTCTATCTAGCATTGTCCTGTCATCCAATTGATTTAACGGAATCCAAGTTCAGTGACCACATTAGCAAGGTACATTTCAACAAACTAGTGTGATGGCTGTTGTTCATATAAATGTAGTTCATCTTTTTTTTTTTCGAATCTCGTTAGCTAACTAGCTAGTCAGCTATCGATTTCTATCTCGCCTCTAAGTGATTCGCGTTGCCAGCTAGCTAACGCCGGTCTCGGTAACAATGCGAGGAGAAAATGAAACTAGCGAACGTTAGCTAGCTAAATGTAGCTAAGCTAGCCTTGTAGCTGGGTGGGGGTTGTTGTGGGATGGGATTCAAGTTTAAGCCTAATTTATGACCATCTGTTTTCAAATGGCATACACGTTATACTTGTGACGACATGTAGGTAGCTACATCAAGTGTTTTGTCGGAATAGTTGTTTATTTGATGTTGATGAGTAGTGTAGCTAGCTAACGTTAGTTTGGCAGGTAACGTTTATGCGGCTCAATGGACAATGCTCGGCTGACAGTCCCTCGGCTCACAAAGGACTTGCAATTTATCCACTTTTTCCTGTGCCTCGCCGGCTTCAGCTTCTTAGTTGGCTTATGGTATAAAAAAAATCTGGGAATACTAACGTCGTTAGTTAGCTAGGTACTAGCTATTGAATTATAACGTTACTTGTCTTGAGTTAGCGAACGTTAGCGGTTGACATAAATCATCCTGCAAACCGACATATTATCCAAAGTGATTCATAGGTCTTCGTTTTTCGCCAAGGAACATTAATGGGTAGTACCCCATGTTGATTTAAAACCATTTTTTATATAAAATGTCTGTCTAACCACTTATGTGGTCAACAATGTAACGTCATTGTTCCGGCCTTTGTTGTTTACAGCACCATGCATTGGCAAACTGTTTTAATCAACATATTTTAATCTTTATTGTATTCAATTACAGCCTCAGTGTTTTGTAGCCTTCACTAATAATGACTGCTACAAATAATTTTCTGTCTTCTCATCAGATGCCTTCAGCAACAGTTGGCCACAATGCTGTTCAGTCCTCCAGCCCAGAGTTGGGTTCTGGGACCCAGTCTGAGGCCATGAAGCAGGTCCTGCAGGTGATAGACAAGAAGGTCCGCAACATGGAAAAGAAAAAGGTAACCATGTTTCCTTTTTTTAATCTAAGCATGCTTTCAGATACCTCCCAAAAAGAATAGGTTGTTTCATGCTTAGTTGTTGCTTGAGACCCAACTGAAGAACAATTCTGGATGTCTCTCTTGTCTGGGAAAATTGTCTGCTTTATGACCATGCATTGACTTTGTCTCAAAGTTGGTAACTAAGATTAAGGCTAAGATTACGGCTACAGACAAATTTAGTTGGTGTAATCAATCATTAACCTGTGACTTTTATTTGGTGTTAGAATCACAGCACTTAATAGATGGTATATTTCTGCTGAAAGAATCTCAGCAGACCTTTTCGTAACCCTTATTAAATGTGCCATATTTTTATAGGGCAAGCTGGATGACTACCAGGCCAAGAAGAATAAAGGAGAACGGTTGAACCAGGATCAGCTGGTATGTACCAGACACGGGTCTGGGTCGATGTTATCTCAGGGAACTTCAATTGTGAACTTGATTGTTTAACCTGTTGCATATGTACTATAATCTTTCATTCTTCGGCTTTCCATTGATTTTATACTGTGGTGTTTGTCGTTTTGATCTGTGACACAGCTAACAAAACATATTTAATGTTCATTCCCTCTCTTGTCTCATCTGTAGGATGCCTTGACTAAGTTCCAGGAAGTGACCAACAACCTGGATTTTGCAAGGGAGTTGCAGAAGAGCTTCCTGTCTTTGGGGCAGGAGGTGAGTTCTGTCTCAAGGTTTCATTCTGGTCACTATGACCACACTCACTGTATTTATTAGGTGATGTTTCTCAGTCACTGTGGCCATAGTGCAGTGACAACTCCTTCCCCATTTCCTTGCAGATTCAGAAAGCAGTGAAGAAGTCTGCCCGGAGGGAGCAGCTTCAGCGGGAGGAGACGGAGCAGAGGCGTCTGAAGACTGTTCTGGAGCTGCAGTTCCTGCTTGACCGACTGGGCGATGAGCAGACGAGGCAGGACCTGAAACAGCCCGCTGCAGGCTCCCCCCTGCTCACCGACTATAACCTCACCGCACTGGACAGTTTCTACAAGCTCGTGGGCCCGGAACGGGACCATGACGTCAGGTACAAACCTTTTTGCTTCTCAGTTTTTTTTTTTTTGATGGAGTGACGTAATATGATTGTATGCATGTTGTAAATGTCCTACCCTGTTCTCCAGGTTGACTGACCAGTATGAGGAGGCCTCCCTACACCTATGGGAACTGCTAGAGGGCAGAGACCAGGCTGTGGCAGGAACCACATGTATGTTTCTAACACTTCTGAAGTAGCTCTCAATGTATTTACTCTGTACATGTAGGCTTTGGCTTGTTTAATTAGTTACCCACACCCCCATCTGTATACTGAGTACTGAGTACTTCCGGCGCCGACAGAGATGGCCGCCTCGCTTCGCGTTCCTAGGAAACTATGCAGTTTTTAGTTTTTTTTTACGTGTTATTTCTTACATTGGTACCCCAGGTCATCTTAGGTTTCATTACATACAGTCGAGAAGAACTACTGAACATAAGAGCAGCGTCAACTCACCATCAGTACGACCAAGAATATGACTTTCGCGAAGCGGATCCTGTGTACTGCCTTTCACCCAGGACAACGGAATGGATCCCAGCCGCCGACCCCAAAAAACGACTTCGAAAAAGGGGAAAACGAAGCGGTCTTCTGGTCAGACTCCGGAGACGGGCACATCGTGCACCACTCCCTAGCATTCTCCTTGCCAATGTCCAGTCTCTTGACAACAAGGTTGATGAAATCCGAGCAAGGGTAGCATTCCAGAGGGACATCAGAGACTGTAACGTTCTTTGCTTCACGGAAACATGGCTCACGGAAACATGGCTCACTGGAGAGACGCTATCTGAGACGGTGCAGCCAGCTGGTTTCTCCACGCATCGCGCCGACAGAAACAAACATCTTTCTGGTAAGAAGAGGGGCAGGGGCGTATGCTTTATGGTTAACGTGACGTGGTGTGGCCAAAACAACATACAGGAACTCAAGTCCTTCTGTTCACCTGATTTAGAATTCCTCACAATCAAATGTAGACCGCATTATCTACCAAGGGAATTCTCTTCGATTATAATCACAGCCGTATATATTCCCCCCCAAGCAGACACATCGATGGCTCTGAACAAACTTAATTTGACTCTTTGCAAACTGGAATCCATATATCCGGAGGCTGCATTCATTGTAGCTGGGGATTTTAACAAGGCTAATCTGAAAAGAAGACTCCCTAAATTTGATCAGCATATCGATTGCGCAACCAGGGCGGGAAAAACCTTGGATCATTGCTATTCCAACTTCCGTGACGCATATAAGGCCCTGCCCCGCCCTCCTTTTGGAAAAGCTGACCACGATTCCATTTTGTTGATCCCTGCCTACAGACAGAAACTAAAACAAGAAGCTCCCGCGCTGAGGTCTGTTCAACGCTGGTCCGACCAATCTGATTCCACACTCCAAGACTGCTTCCATCACGTGGACTGGGATATGTTCCATATTGCGTCAGACGACAACATTGACGAATACGCTGATTCGGTGTGCGAGTTCATTAGAACGTGCGTTGAAGATGTCGTTCCCATAGCAACGATTAAAACATTCCCAAACCAGAAACTGTGGATTGATGGCAGCATTCGCGTGAAACTGAAAGCGCGAACCGCTGCTTTTAATCAGGGCAAGGTGACTGGAAACATGACCGAATACAAACAGTGTAACTATTCCCTCCGCAAGGCAATCAAACAAGCTAAGCGTCAGTATAGAGACAAAGTAGAATCTCAATTCAACGGCTCAGACACAAGAGGTATGTGGCAGGGTCTACAGTCAATCACGGATTACAAAAAGAGAACCAGCACCGTCACGGACCAGGATGTCTTGCTCCCAGGCAGACTAAATAACTTTTTTGCCCGCTTTGAGGACAATACAGTGCCACTGACACTGCCCGCAACTAAAACATGCGGACTCTCCTTCACTGCAGCCGACGTGAGGAAAACATTTAAACGTGTCAACCCTCGCAAGGCTGCAGGCCCAGACTGCATCCCCAGCCGCGCCCTCAGAGCATGCGCAGACCAGCTGGCTGGTGTGTTTACGGACATATTCAATCAATCCCTATCCCAGTCTGCTGTTCCCACATGCTTCAAGAGGGCCACCATTGTTCCTGTTCCCAAGAAAGCTAAGGTAACTGAGCTAAATGACTACCGCCCCGTAGCACTCACTTCCGTCATCATGAAGTGCTTTGAGAGACTAGTCAAGGACCATATCACCTCCACCCTACCTGACACCCTAGACCCACTCCAATTTGCTTACCGCCCAAATAGGTCCACAGACGATGCAATCTCAACCACACTGCACACTGCCCTAACCCATCTGGACAAGAGGAATACCTATGTGAGAATGCTGTTCATCGACTACAGCTCGGCATTTAACACCATAGTGCCCTCCAAGCTCGTCATCAAGCTCGAGCCCCTGGGTCTCGACCCCGCCCTGTGCAACTGGGTACTGGACTTCCTGACGGGCCACCCCCAGGTGGTGAGGGTAGGCAACATCTCCACCCCGCTGATCCTCAACACTGGGGCCCCACAAGGGTGCGTTCTGAGCCCTCTCCTGTACCCCCTGTTCACCCACGACTGCGTGGCCACGCACGCCTCCAACTCAATCATCAAGTTTGCGGACGACACAACAGTGGTAAGCTTGATTACCAACAACGACGAGACGGCCTACAGGGATGAGGTGAGGGCCCTCTGAGTGTAGTGTCAGGAAAATAACCTTCACACTCAACGTCAACAAAACTAAGGAGATGATTGTGGACTTCAGGAAACAGCAGAGGGAACACCCCCCTATCCACATCGATGGAACAGTAGTGGAGAGGGTTGTAAGTTTTAAGTTCCTCGGCGTACACATCACAGACAAACTGAATTGGTCCACCCACACAGACAGCATCGTGAAGAAGGCGCAGCAGCGCCTCTTCAACCTCAGGAGGCTGAAGAAATTCGGCTTGTCACCAAAAGCACTCACAAACTTCTACAGATGCACAATCGAGAGCATCCTGTCGGGCTGTATCACCGCCTGGTACGGCAATTGCTCCGCCCACAACCGTAAGGCTCTCCAGAAGGTAGTGAGGTCTGCACAACGCATCACCGGGGACAAACTACCTGCCCTCCAGGACACCACCCAATGTCACAGGAAGGCCATAAAGATCATCAAGGACAGCAACCACCCGAGCCACTGCCTGTTCACCCCGCTATCATCCAGAAGGCGAGGTCAGTACAGGTGCATCAAAGCTGGGACCGAGAGACTGAAAAACAGCTTCTATCTCAAGGCCATCAGACTGTTAAACAGCCACCACTAACATTGAGTGGCTGCTGCCAACACACTGACTCAACTCCAGCCACTTTAATAATGGGAATTGATGGGAAATGATGTAAAATATATCACTAGCCACTTTAAACAATGCTACCTAATATAATGTACCCTACATTATTCATCTCATATGTATACGTATATACTGTACACTATATAATCTACTGCATCCTTATGTAATACATGTATCACTAGCCACTTTAACTATGCCACTTTGTTTACATACTCATCTCATATGTATATACTGCACTCAATACCATCTACTGTATCTTGCCTATGCCGCTCTGTACCATCACTCATTCATATATCTTTATGTACATATTCTTTATCCCCTTACACTTGTGTCTATAAGGTAGTAGTTTTGGAATTGTTAGCTAGATTACTTGTTGGTTATTACTGCATTGTCGGAACTAGAAGCACAAGCATTTCGCTACACTCGCACTAACATCTGCTAACCATGTGTATGTGACAAATAAAATTTGATTTGATTTGAGTATCTTGGGGCTTATCTTTAGATTTTGGGGAAAAAAGAGCTTGGAAGGAAATTTATGAGCTGGCTCAACTGGGAGCAGTGTTATGACTAAAGCCCTTCCAACCCCTTGAAGCACAACTGGCTTGCTGGACATACAGTCCATGTTAGCAGAACATGTATAAGGGGAAGTGCTTTTCTGGGTGGATGGGGTGAACTGGGGTTAGGCCAGTGGGCTTTGAGGGGTAGTGCCAGCCCAGACACAGGACACCTGTCATTCCACAAATGCTGAGCATCCACCCCACATGTTCCAGCGACAACTTTGTGGTGGATCATATGGCATTGTGGATTATAAATACTTGTAGGTTATTAAAGTTCTTCGAGCTGTGGATCTTGGCCAGGCCTGGCATGGTGCTGTGGAATGGGTCACAGCTATGATTATACCAAGCATAGACCCGGCCTATTGACTGAGTGTTTGTTGCACAACACAAACACACACGTTTCATTTCTAATACGTTCTGAATATGATCTGTCCCTTTCCTAAAGACAAGGCACTGAAGGAGACCCTGGACAAGGTGCTGCTGAGTGGCTATTTTGATAGCGCACAAACGCATCAGAATGGAGTGTGTGAAAAAGAGGGGGAGGAGGAGGAGGAGGAGGAAGAAGAGGAGGAGGAGGAGGAGGAGCAGTCTGTGGCGCATGAGTTGTCTGGGGGCGGGGAGCAACCTGCAGCACCAGGTAACCAGGATCTCTGTGTAGACTGAGAATCTGCCAGGACTAAATGAGCACCATTAGTTCAGGTTTTTTGGTGGGGTTTTTGGCACTGGCTATTTAGAGCGTCTGCTAAATGACTTAAATGTAAATGTAAATGTATCAGGATTGGGCGAAGGCAGTGCTTAAACTGCTTCGCTTTGGCTGAACGTTTCCTATTGCGAGGTTGGAGACCTTTTGTCGCTGTATCTCTCAATTACTAATACGTTTTAAGACTATGTTAATCACGCAGCTGACGAAATTCCGTGAGATTTTACTTCTGGGTTAGATTATCATCACCTGAGGGGAACTCATGTTATGATTGGTCTGAGTGTGTGGACCTGGATGAGTGGATATTAATCAGAGCATATTCCTTTTACAGAGGGAACAGTTACTGAAGAATACACAGAGGCCATTGAAGTAGAAGCCACAGAGGTGAGTTCAATCTCTACCCTGACTCTTAACTGCTGTAAAGTTCAGCATTCTCTGGTTTACCTTACCTATTGGAATCTAATCAAGTGATCTTATGTTTATTTGTGTAGTTTGTAAACAGACAGTTCATTCCAGAAACCACATACAGCAGCACTGGCAACGACCAAGTAGAGGAGTGGACAGCAGAGGTCCAGGTATGCTGCATGTCTACACCTCTCATATCATTTGTCATATCACAAAGTCACAAACATAATCTTTTAGGGTTCAACAAGTAACGCCCTGGCCAAATGGTGTCATCAGCTGGGTTTAAATCTGTCCCTGTGTCTTTAGGTGGTCAACGTCCTCCAGCACCAGCCTCCTCCCCAGATGACCCCTGAGCCTCACACTGTGAACCCAGTCTCCCACACGCCTGACCCCGTGGTCCGGAAGCAGGTCGTACAGGACCTCATGGCCCAGATGCAGGGGACCTATAACTTCATGCAGGTGATGATCCTTCCAACTGCCCCCTATGGTCCTGCGCTGGGTGCCTTATCGGATCCTGTTTGGTCTCTTGTTCATGCTGACCCATGTGCTTCCTTCCACAGGACTCCATGTTGGAGTTTGATGGCCATGCCCTGGACCCAGCCATCGTGTTGGCCCAGCCCATGAAGCCTGCACAGAGCGTGGACCTGCAGCAGATGGGTAAGTGTTAGTACATCACATTCTGTTTTAACTCTCCTCTGACCAACACCACCACTGAGGCTGTAGTCCTCTTAGACATGTTCGCTTCTACACTCACTGACAGTTTATTAGGTGCACCCATCTAGTACTGGATCAGCTCCCCCCTTTTTTCTAGAACAGCCTGAATTCTTTGGGGAGTGGATTCTACAAGGTGTAGGAAATGTTTGTTGCTCAATTGGTATCAAGGGACCTAACGTGTGCCAGGAAAACAGTCCCCGCACCAGGCTGGATGGGTCCATGGACTCATGCTACGTACGCCAAATCCTGACGATGCCAATTAGTATGTTGCAACAAGAACCCGTATTCGTCGGACCAGGCAATGTATTTCCACTCCTTAATGGTGATCGCATGCCCACTGGACACGCTTCTTGTTTTTAGCTGATAGGAGTGGTCATCTGCTGCACTAGCTCATCTGTGACAAGGACTGCCGAGTTCATTCCGAGATGCCGTTCTGCACACCACTGTTATACTGTAACGTTATTTGTCTCTGTGGCCCGCCTGTTAGCTTGCACGATTCTTGCCATCCTCCTTTGACTTCTCATCAATGAGCTGTTTTCTCCCACAGGACAGCTGCTGACTGGATGTTTTTTGTTTGTCGCACCATTCTTGGTAACCCCTAGACACCGTCGTGCATGAAAAGACCAGGAGGCCGGCCTTTTCTGAGATACTGCATCTGGCGAGCCTGGCATCGACAATCATACCATGCTCGGTCTCTTAGGTCACTTATTTTGCCCATTCTAAAGGTCAATCGAACAGTATCTGGATGCCTGTCTGCCTGCTTTATATAGCAGGCCATGTGACTCATTCTCTGTAGGAGCGATTCATTTTTGTGAACGGGGTGGTGTACCTAATAAACTGTCCAGTTAGTGTGGTACTGCTTATATACTCTTGAGTTTTGTCTGTTTATTTTGTTGTTGCTCTTAGCTGTTTTACCAACAAACCATGTTATATTTATCTTGTGTACAGTTCATTCAGAATCCAGACTTGCTCAACCAAGCTCAGGTCCTGAATCTACACAAGTAAGTAGCAATAATGATACTTGAACAGAATTCTGATAGTAGTGATCCCCAAGACTCGATCCCGGAGCAGACTTATTTAAAGGGCAAGGGTACTATGTGAACCTTCCCTTATTCTCCCCCTTCCCTCCCCAGGTCCTCATGGTCTCCCCCACACCTGATGCCTACTCCTCCACAGCGCCTCTCTACCAGCCCTCCCACACAGCAGAGCCCCGGCCACAGACCGACGGCATCGACCACATCCAGGTAAACCCTCCCTCCCCAAGGTGCCCTCTGCTCCACCCTCCTCTACCCCCCTGGCTGTGTGTGTGGGTGGGTGGTGGAGCTTCTCTATGCTTGGTTGTTATTGGGCAGTGTGAGAGATGGTTAACACTCATCCTACCTGCCTGTCCTGAAGTGTCTGTGAAAACCATTGAAGTATGTGACGTCTCTGTCTCCCCACCACGCCCCGCCCCCTCCCTAAACCAGGCCTCGATGTCCCTGTCGTCTGAGCAGTCCCCCGCCCCGTCCTCCTTGCCCTCTGCCTTCCCGCCCGTCTCCACCCCCCACAGCGGCGGCATCAATGTCAACGCAGCACCATTCCAGTCCATGCAAGCGGTAGGCTTTGTTAATGGAGGACTTAACTGACATCACTTCACTTGAACAAAACCGTCATATAACCCACTTAACTCTAATCACTTGCCACACATTCACGACAGGAAGAATAGAAGTAGTACACACTGTCACACAACAGTAATACCAGATTTACTTTGCAGGGATAATGAAAAAACTGATTGGGACATCAACTGAATTAATAAGTAGAATTCCAGTGTTGGCCTACATTTCTCAAAACCAAGCTTCACCCCATACCCCCCCACCCCCCTTTCTGTCAGAGCAGAACAGAATGCTCTTCTTGTCTGCCCCCATGTCTACATAAAGCTTTATAATCAACTCTAAACTGATTAACTTTATTTTTGCAAACCTTGAACAGTATGTACGGTATGCTCAATAATCAGAATACAATCTGTTAGTGGTGATTTGCTGTTGTCCTGCATGGGTATCTGACATCTCTAAATGAAAGCTTTTCTCTGGTTGTATTGTGTCCCTAAGGTGTTCAACCTGAATGCCCCCGTGCCCCCCACTAACGAAGCAGACAGTCTGAAGCAGAACCAGTTCCCCAGCGGCTACGGCCAGGGCTTCAGCAGCCAGGCGGAGCACTCCGTGGAGGAGCCTGACATCCAGCAGGACACTCTACAGTCCGGTGAGAGAGGGACTGGGGTGTCTGTTGAGGATGTGATTTAGACGAGCGGAATCAGGAGCAGTAGACCTTGGGTCTAAGGGCATGATCAGAAAGGTCAAATGTTAATGACCCTTATAATGTTGTTCTCAGCTGTAGGAGGCTTCCACACCCAAGACCAAGTGATGTCGTCGGCAGCGGGCCACCAGGTGCAGGGGCCAGGCTTTGGGCGGCAAGGCCAGTCCTTCTATAACAGCAGGGGGGCCGTGTCTCGCGGAGGCCCCAGGAACCCCCGGGGCATGATCAATGGATACCGAGGATCCTCTAACGGTTTCAGAGGTATGAGCTCATGCTGATTTACTGTAAGGGACATACTTTCATACAGGAGTGATTTATTATGGTGTTAACAGCATAAATGGTTGTCTTCCTCAGGAGGATATGATGGCTATCGCCCTCCCTTCTCGAACACTCCAAACAATGGTTATGGGCAACAGGCCCAGTTCAGCACTGCACCCCGGGACTACTCCAACAGCACCTACCAACGGGTAAGGAAGGGCACAGTCAACCATTTAGGTCCTAGTGACTAGAAAACACTTGACCCTTGCATTAGGATTGTGTGAGTTGTTGTCCCAGATACTGTCATGAAGTTGCTGTATAAGTCTTTCTGAATGACCTGTTGTTTCTACAGGAGGGATATCAGCCAGGCTACAAGCGGGGAGCAGCCCAGGGACCTCGGGGTTGCTCTCGAGGTAATGCTCAAGCGATGCGATCCTAAAGCGCTTAAAGGATTGTCAACTTCCGCCACATTGAACATTCAGATATTATGAATGTTTGCCCCAGCTCACTTTTATAAAAAAAAAAAGGTTTTGTTTTGTTTCTCATCTATCTTCTCATTTCTCCAAGCCTATTTATCAGAGTAAGCCTGCTTTGGTATGTCTAAGATACTTTTGTTTTAACACATGTAAAGCTGAAATCCACAGCATTTAGATTTATCAGCAAGTCTGTGTTCGAAACAACAAATAGATATTCCTGTAAACTTGAAAGATTTCATTAATTTATTTTTTGTACAAAATAAATGCAAAAAACCCCTGCAACTGTCGGTCCAATCCATGAGAATCTTTTATATTTTCTGTCACTGCCCAGCCGTCAACCACTTTTCCCTGGTGCTTTTGGTTCTCATTGCATTACATGTTTGTTTTATTTCCATCTTTGTAAGCTGATGTTACTCCTTGGGAGACTGTTTCAATAAAGATGTGTTGTATAACCTGCTGTCTGCTGCTAATTTATTTTCGTTGATCCCTGCTGCTCTGTGGTGCCACCACAGCCTTATCTGCCTCTGCTGACATCTCTTGGGGTTAAGAGTGGGTTGGAGGATTTTGGTTATGCTTTGCTGAAAGACCTTCACTCTGCTTCTGTCTCCCTCACCCGCTGTGCCCTGCCTTCTGTATTTTGTCATGGGAGGCTACATGTATTGTTGGCCATTCACATTCATGAAACAAATGTCACTGAGTTTCAAAGTAAACCTGTGGAGTTCTTTGTAAATCCTAGGGCAACAGATCTACCCCGCCCCTTTTGGTTCCATCTGGCAAAATACATTCTGTAGACCTGGATAAAAGCTTCCCAAGCTCTTATATACACAGTGGCATTATTCACTGTGACTAGCTGAATTGACATGATTACATTTTGTGATGGGTGTATTAGCTTGCTCATAATGTCCATTTTGTCTCCATATTAGAGTTGATCCCTTCCCTGGCAGGTGCACACTAGCCATTTATAGAATGTGGATGTTTATACTCCATGCCCAGACTTAACCCAGAATAAGGGTGATAGGCTGGCCTCAGCTGACTTATTTTCTGTCTGCTTGGCGGTTGCAGGCCGGGGGGGACTGTTCAAGCCCAGCCGAGGGATGGTGACCCAACTATCTGGACATCAAGCCAATTAGTCTTGGATACAATCATCTCTACCCTCCTGGACCATCCTTCCCCTGATCTGACTGTTCCTCTCCATATCAACCTCTAGGTTGGTTTGGTGCAGCCTGGGTCTGAAGCCATACATACCACCCGTAGCTCTGGCAGATATTTAGCTTTCTCACAATCATGCTATTGCATAGCCTTAAACTGATCAAGCTGGAACATGTGTGCCTTTGCTGTTGGACTGTTTATTTGGGTATTTGCTTGATAGGCAATCATTTACAAAACTGTCTGGGGCTAGTGACAGGCTTTGGAAGCATGACACGAAAGACCAAACAATATATTGACTGCAGTCATACCATGCAAGGACATTGTCTCAATGTGAAGATTGTTTATACTGTACATTGTATTGCTATGGCATGTTGGGGAGTAAAGTCAGTACAAATGGTGTGTAGTCTAAGCAGGTTATAGGTCTGACTGATTTACCCAAAATTAAGATTTCCTGTGCACACATTTTGCTCTGGCCAGATGGTAGCGGTTATGTTCTGTACATTTGCATTTGTCACTTCTGCTCTGTCCAAAAACATACCTTGGAACTGATGTCTACACTGTAGGTCTGTAGAATGTAAGGATTCTGTCAACTTTGTGTTAGTTTCACTCTAGCTATAAAGAATATCACTTTACAGATGTTTTCCTGTGCAATTGGTCATCTGAAAATTAAACTAATCTTTTATACAGAGAAAAATTAGGCACACCTCTATGGTGCAAGATAAAAGAGCATTTGCCCTAGCCAGCAGAATTTGGTAAAATTAAAACAAAAAGGCCCATTAAAAGAGACTCTGGGGGTGATGTGCTGAGTACAAAAGGTAGACATCATTGCCTGGTAACGGGCTGTTCAGTATCAATACATGTACTGGCCTTGGCCAAGACACACCTACAGGTCATTAGGAACAGTAGCCTCACTCAAACACAAACGTGAAAACAAGACGTGGTTACCTATAATCTCTACAGAAATAACCAGATCATCAACTGACTCTTGCATTTGCACATCCAAAAGGGCTGGCTATAGTATAAGTACCACAAAATAAGACTGCAATGCACTCAGGTTTCCCATGACTAGTGCCCATAATAGCCAACATTAGCATACATGGCTGTTATCAGACTTGAGAATATGAAGTAATACACAGGAATGAACCCATACAAAAAATAAAGTAGATTTATATTCTACTCTGTTCCATGAGACAGTTGTCTTTACTGTTCATAATGCTCCCAATGCCATTTTCAGTGCCTTTTGAAATGGAGCCTTTTCAGGAATCCATACATTTCACAACATTATCATTATTCAGGTGAAGTGACCAGACAATTATTAGGCCTAATTGTCATATCACACAGCACTAATTAAAAATTATGTTCCAAAATACATTGACACTACCAAAACAATTCCACCAAAGCTCTGCATTTTAAATAATGATCAATTATGACCAATCCATACATCACATACCGCATATGCACTCTATAACACAAATTCCCAGGCCGCAAACGTATAAAACATTTCTAGGCCTTGGAGGCTCAAATTGAAATCCACAAGTGGGCAGAGATACTGTAAACGCCTCCTGTGTTCTCCAGCTGGTTTTCAGTTAACTCTTTCAGGATAACGGGCCACACATGCCCATATGGAGGGACCTCCACAGTACTTATATACCTCCAGTCCAGTGTGCAAAGGTCTGTGGGTGGGGGGCCATGGAGCCAGAGGTGTTTATAGTTTCATCTGACAGCTGGGGTTGCGTGGGCTGGTTCTGATGGGGGCCTATGGCAACATGACATGGTAAGTCATGTTGGCCCTATGGCACTGCCTGATGGCCTGGGGGCAGATCCTGGAGTCGTGGTTGGGACAAATCCTGGGTGTTGTGGGGTATTTGGTTCTGGAAGTGGTTGTCTTGCTTCATACCCGGGTGGTTTTGGGACATATCTTGGTGGCCCGGGGGCAAAGGATGGTACTCTCCTCGTGGCTCTGGGATAGCATTCCCTTCTACTGAAAAAGGGAGTAGTTTTGAATACAGTTAATTTTTTACATCTTTTTTAAATTGAGTTTATTTTCTCCCCTTTTTCTCCCCAATAGAATTGTTCTCATCTTAAGATCCATTTTCCATAGTCACCTCTACATTCTGAAAAATACACGACACACCGGTAATGAGAAAATGGAATTGGGGTAAACTATCACTCACCATGAACCTCTGGAGGGGGCTCAACTTTCTGTGTTTTCAACCGTTCCATGTGTTCTACTGCCTGAAACACCACAGACAAACAGAGATACGCAGATGAATGGTTATAGGTAAGCATGTCAGCTCATGTCAAAAATAACAATACCACACAAAAGAAGTGCATTACAGTAATAGAGAACCTATTGGTTGTGTCTGTTCTACCACTGCCCACTCTGTACCTGCTGAAGCTCTACTTTCTGCGAGTTGAGCTGTTCCTGTTGCCTCTCCAACTCATCCCTCTGTTTCTGGAGGTCTGATGCTTTCTGGTTGAGGTCCTCTTCCTGCTGGGCCAGGTGCTCCTCAAACTCCCTCATCTCCTCATCTGTGTAGGCCTGGTTCTGCTCTAAGGTCTAACAAAGGAGATTCATTCTACCTCTCTTTATTGGTATGAAAAGCAACAATTACAGTATGGTTGAATATAGGAGTGTTTATAGATATGGTATGGTTTTTGTTACTCTTGCCATTTCATAATAATCAGTTATAATGTTGAAATATTAAAAGTAGGCCTGTATGAATGAGAGTTAAATAGATATGGCTACCATACCTCCCAACTATCTGGTTCCAGGAATTCCTTTTTCTTTGTGGCAATCAGGAACTCTTCTAAGGAGACCAGTCGGTCTTTGTTGGTGTCCACCTGTAAACAGTGAGATCAGTCACCATGTGAACTATTTATTTCATTAAATCAACGAAACCAATCTCTAACTTTCAGTGCTAGCAATCCATGGGAATATACACTGCTCCAAAAAATAAAGGGAACACTAAAATAACACATCCTAGATCTGAATGAATGAAATATTCTTATTAAATACTTTTCTTTACATAGTTGAATGTGCTGACAACAAAATCACACAAAAATTATCAATGGAAATCAAATTTATCAACCCATGGAGGTCTGGATTTGGAGTCACACTCAAAATTAAAGTGGAAAACCACACTACAGGCTGATCCAACTTTGATGTAATGTCCTTAAAACAAGTCAAAATGAGGCTCAGTAGTGTGTGTGGCCTCCACGTGCCTGTATGACCTCCCTACAAAGCCTGGGCATGCTCCTGATGAGGTGGCGGATGGTCTCCTGAGGGATCTCCTCCCAGACCTGGACTAAAGCATCCGCCAACTCCTGGACAGTCTGTGGTGCAACGTGGCGTTGGTGGATGGAGTGAGACATGAGGTCCCAGATGTGCTCAATTGGATTCAGGTCTGGGGAACGGGCGGGCCAGTCCATAGCATCAATGCCTTCCTCTTGCAGGAACTGCTGACACACTACAACCACATGAGGTCTAGCATTGTCTTGCATTAGGAGGAACCCAGGGCCAACCGCACCAGCATATGGTCTCACAAGGAGTCTGAGGATCTCATCTCGGTACCTAATGGCAGTCAGGCTACCTCTGGCGAGCACATGGAGGGCTGTGCGGCCCCCCAAAGAAATGCCACCCCACACCATGACTGACCCACCGCCAAACCGGTCATGCTGGAGGATGTTGCAGGAAGCAGAACGTTCTCCACGGTGTCTCCAGACTCTGTCACATCTGCCACATGTGCTCAGTGTGAACCTGCTTTCATCTGTGAAGAGCACAGGGCGCCAGTGGAAAATTTGCCCATCTTGGTGTTCTCTGGCAAATGCCAAACATCCTCCACGGTGTTGGGCTGTAAGCACAACCCCCACCTGTGGACGTCGGGCCGTCATACCACCCTCATGGAGTCCGTTTCTGACCATTTGAGCAGACACATGCACATTTGTGGCCTGCTGGAGGTAATTTTGCAGGCCTCTGGCAGTGCTCCTCCTTGCACAAAGGCGGAGGTAGCGGTCCTGCTGCTGGGTTGTTGCCCTCCTACGGCCTCCTCCACGTCTCCTGATGTACTGGCCTGTCTCCTGGTAGCGCCTCCATGCTCTGGACACTACGCTGACAGACACAGCAAACCTTCTTGCCACAGCTCGCATTGATGTTCCATCCTGGATGAGCTGCACTACCTGAGCCACTTGTGTGGGTTGTAGACTCCGTCTCATGCTACCACTAGAGTGAAAGCACCGCCAGCATTCAAAAGTGACCAAATCATCAGCCAGGAAGCATAGGAACTGAGAAGTGGTCTGTGGTCACCACCTGCAGACTCACTCCTTTATTGGGGGTGTCTTGCTAATTGCCTATAATTTCCACCTGTTGTCTATTCTATTTGCACAACAGCATGTGAAATTTATTGTCAATCAGTGTTGCTTCCTAAGTGGACAGTTTTATTTCACAGAAGTGTGATTAACTTGGAGTTACATTGTGTTGTTTAAGTGTTCCCTTTATTTTTTTGAGCAGTGTAGTATGCAAGGTTCACGGCCGGGACAACAGTATACCTCGTTCATGACGTGCTCTCTCATACGCAGGCGCTCCTCCTCCATCTCCACCATATCGTCTTCTTCATTGGTAGGATCATAGATCTTCTCCAGCTGAGCCCACAGAATGAACCGTTATCTATACATGCACACGTTTCATCATCATGGCAGGTGAAACATTCAAAAAGAGGACAAATCTTTACCTCCTTGGTAAACAATGCCTCCAATTCCTGCTCATCGAAGAAGCCGTCTCCATTGGAATCTGAAAATTCAAACGCAAGAATGTTGAGGAACTCTTGAGATGGATGTCCCTGCCCCAACCTGTGATGTCTATTGATGAGGACTTACCATGCAGCTTGAAAAAGGTCTTGGGGTCAAAATCTTCAGGGTCAAGACCATCTGCTTCCTCCCACACCTCTTTGAACTGATTCTGGCTGCCCTGCACAGCAAAAAAAAAATTTAATCCCCTGTTAGATATGAATGGCTAACTTGAGCTAAATCATTATGGGGCAAATTTAGAGCAGAAATAGGCAACTTGAATTTTGCGTTTGAACCCTTTTGTAGGCTCGCAGATCAATTTCCATAAACAAACAAACATATACAGCATAGTGTACAAAACATTAGCATGAGTGTACAAAACATTAGGAACACCTTCCTAATATGGAGTTCTACCCTCTTTTGCCCTTAGAACAGCCTCAATTTGTCGGGGCATGGACTACAAGGTGTCGAAAGCATTCCACAGAGATGCTGGACCATGTTGACTCCAATGCTTCCCACGCTTGTGTCAAGTTGGCTGGATGTCCTTTGGATGGTGGACCATTCATGATACACACAGGAAACTCTTGAGCGTGAAAAACCCAGCAGCGTTGCAGTTCTTGACACACTCAAACCGGTGCGCCAGGTATCTACTGCCATACCTTGTTCAAAAGGTACTTAAACCTTTTGTCTTGCCCATTCACCCTCTGAATGGCACACACACAATCCATGTATCAATTGTCTCAAGGCTTAAAAATCCTTCTTTCACCCGTCTCCTTTCCTTCATCTACACTGAAGTGGATTTAACAAGTGACATCAATAAGGGATCATAGACTGACCGGGTGAAAACTATGTCACGGAAAGAGCAGGTGTCATTAATGTTTTCTACAGTCAGTGTATATTGTTTAGGAACTCATTTGGGGTCTCAACTAACTGCTGGGAGTTAGAATAGTAGAAAACACAAGATCCCATTTTGAAATGTGGTTGTGCATCAGCAGTTTCTCGTTATGTTAGTCACTCAATTAAACCATGTCAGCTAAACATTTTTAGATACAGACCCTGGAGCCACTCATGATGAGTTTAGATTTATTGTGGCCCCCACCACCCGCCCCCACATCAGACTTGCCCATCCATGGTCTAGAGACTGGCTAGACCATATGTGAGCACAAACAGATTGAGCTCTGAAACACACAGATAACATAGCATCCAAGTGCAGTTGGACTTACTGGATGGTTGACTTTGGGATGGTCTGCATGTTTCTTCTTCATCTCCTCGTAATGTTCTTCCTCCTTCTTCCTCCCTTCATCGTCTAGAGTCTTGAGGTGTTCCCTTCGCTCATGGTCTTTCGTCATCTCGTACTTCTTGAACTCCTCGTGGCGCTCCTTGTCATAGTTCTCCAGATCGTTTGTGGCCTTGTGGTCAAATGAAGGATGAGAGTTAAAATGTCTTGAAGAGAAGAGGACTACAGGTACTTTAGTAAGCTACTGTATGTACGTACCATGCATTCTACATTATACTTACTGATTTGATGAGTCTGTCCAGATCCTCCACTTCAAAGGTGTGAGGATTCATGTGGTTCAGGTACTCAAACTGTTTCAGCAGAGCTTGGTGGTCTACTGCCATATCTGTGAGTGAGGTTTAACAGAGTCATTACACAAATATGACATTTGATGACCTGACATTGGCACTGTAATAGTTATCCAGTGCCAAAGCTCACCCCGTGTGCATCTAAACTAGCCTGTAATCCTTCCTATTAGAGGTTGAAGTGAGACGTTACTGTTGTCTGTAATAGTGTGCGGTTACGATTGTGATTCGAAGCAGAGATTTTCAGAAACATGTTTCACAAGTAAGTAGGTGACTCAACACAGACGCTACAGTAACCACATCCTCCTGAGACCTTTCCCTCAAAAATGTACTTCTTGGTCACTTGCCCACACGCCCTAGTGTTTCTAGATGGTAACAGTACAGCACTTAAGGCATATTAATGGTCTTTCACTGGGCAGCATACCGTTCCCTCCTTCGATGTCTTGCTTGGCTTTGATCAATGTCCGTAGCCGGCTAACCTCCTGCCTTTTTAGCTCATCCAGTTGTGTCCTTACATGGTGGCCGACAAAGTCCAGCTCTTTGGCCAGCTTCCCCATCTGTAGGAAACGTGATGTAATGATTATCATACTGCTGCTGTTTTGCATTTTTCATGACTAATGACTCAAGGAGTAAGAACGACAAGAATGAGCAGGACACAGTTAGAATACCTTGATGTCCTCCATATCTGTGTTATGGAGCTTCTCTCTGAAATGCTGGTCTTTTTCCAGAAAATCAATGACTTCCCTGAGATAACGGTCATAGTGGAGTCCAGTGTCCTGTTACATTAAATAATGTAGTAAGTAGTAGTAGTATGCATAACATGCATTCTAGCTCATGCATCATTCAATAGACCTTCAGTTCAGTCGGTATACTTTACAATTCAATAAATTATGTAAGAGAAAATATTTGCTAGCTGGTATAACTGGTGTGAGCTCATACAGGAAACACAAATGACTGCTTTTTTCATTGCTGTTAGGGCTGCTCTGCCTGCCATGTTTCTCCACTGTGCTTGCTTGGTACGTGATCCTTCACCAACTCTTACCACACTTGGTGATGGCTCTGAGGCTTTGTCCTCCGGCTGGTTCACCTTGGTCTTGTCCAGACTGATGGGCACTGCCTCCAGACAGAGCAGCTGTACCAGAAGCACCACGCAGCTGGTGTGGAATATCTGTCTCCAAGACATCTGGCGACACAAGACGCACCTTGACACAACGCTTCAACTAGAAATGATAGAAAACATCAGTGTCTGCCCCAAATAAAGAGGCTATGCCCCAACCATAGAGAAAGACAGAGGCCTCTTCTTTGTATCGGTCCCATTATGGCCTCAGAGCACTGGCTTGTCCATTTTGAAGCAGTCAATTTTATTATTTTCTTCTACTACTACTTCTATGAGTTGATAAACAAACTGAAAGGGTGCATAAACTCTCGACCCGCTCCACTACAGCCCCGCCGATGTTAATGGGGGCCTGTTCGGCCCACCTTTTCCTGTATTCCATGATCAGCTCCTTTGTCTTGCTCACATTGAGGGAGAGGTTGTTGTCCTGGCATCACACTGCCAGGTCTCTGACCCCTCCCTATAGGCTGTCTCATTGTTGTCGGTAATCAGGCTTAGCACTGTTGTGTTGTCAGCACACTTAATGGTGTTAGAGTTGTGTTTGGCGACGCAGTCATGGGTGAACAGGGAGTACAGGAGGGGACTGAGCACGCACCCCTGAGGGCCCCCCGTGTTGAGGATCAGCGTGGCAGACGTGTTGTTGCCTACCCTTACCACCTGGGTGCGGTCCGTCAGGAAGTCCAGGATCCAGTTGCAGAGCGGGGCTGTTTAGTCCCAGGGTCCTTAGCTTAGTGATGAGCTTTGTGGGAACTATGGTGTTGAACGCTGAGCTTTCGTCAATGAACAGCATTCTCACATACATGCTCCCTTTGTCCAGGTGGGAAAGGGCAGTGTGGAGAGTGATTACGTCATCTGTAGATCTGTTGGGGCGGTAAGCGAATTGGAGTGGGTCTAGGGTATCCGGGATGATCCTGTTGATGTGAGCCATGACCAGCATTTTAAGGCACTTCATGGCTACCAACGTGAGAGCTACAGGGCGGTAATAATTTAGGCAGGTTACATTCGCTTCCTTGGGTATAGGGACTATGGTGGTCTGCTTGAAACATGTAGGTATTACAGACTGGGTCAGGGAGAGGTTGAAAATGTCAGCGACGACACTTGCCAGTTGTGTACTCAAAGCATGCGCGGACCGTCTTGGTAATCCGTCTGGCCCCACGGCTTTGTGAATGTTGACCTGTTTAAAGGTCTTGCTCACGTCGGCTACCGAGAGCGTTATCACACAGTTGTCCAGAACAGCTGCTGCTCTCATGCATGCTTTTCAGTGTTGCTTGCCTCTTTCTAGAGCTCCGAACTGAACATTACTGATGTCATGATTCAACATTTTCTTTTTCATAGTTCTCAGTTGTCATGAAAGCACCATAAATCCAGAGAATGCTAGACTTTGATGACACCACCTTCCTGTTCAAGTGAGCACAGCACAATAAATTGAGTTAAAAAATGTATTGTATGCTTCTGCATAAATTATTTAATATGCCAGGGAGATACAGTGCATTCAGAATTCCAAGTCTGGAACTAAGTATTCAGAACCTTAGTTATGAGACTCAAAATTGAGCTCAGGGGAATCCTGTTTCCATTGATCATCCTTGAGATGTTTCTACAACTTGATTGGAGTCCACCTGTGGTGAATGTAATTAATTGGACATTATTTGGAAAGGCGCACACACCTGTCGATATAAGGTCCCAAGTTGACAGTGTATGTCAGAGCTAAAATAAACACACAAAAAACAAGTCATGAGGTCGAAGGAATTTTCTGTACAACTCTGAGACAGGATTGTGTCGAGGCACACATTTCTGCAGCACTGAAGGTCCCCAAGAACAGTGCCTCCATCATTCTTAAACGGAAGAAGTGTGGAGCCACCAGGACTCTTGCTAGAGCTGACCGCCCGGCCAAACTGAGCAATAGGGGGAAAAGGGCCTTGGTCAGGGAGGTACCAAGAACCCGATGGCCACTCTGACAGAGCTAGAGACAACCATCTCTGCAGCACTCCATCAATCAGGCCTTTATGATAGAGTGGCCAGACGGAAGCCACTCCTCAGTGAAAAGGCACACGACAGCCTGCTTGGAGTTTGCCTAAAGGCACCTAAAGGACTATCAGACCATGAGAAACAAGATTCTCTAGTCTGATGAAACCAAGATTAAACTCTTTGGCCTGAATGCCAAGTGTCACATCTGGAGGAAAACTGGCACCATCCCTATAGTGAAGCATGTGGTGGCTAGGGCAGTCACAAAATTGTCAGCTGGTGATTGTAAAGCAAATAACTGTCAGTCTCACGGTAATTGAGAAACATTTAGCATCTCCTGGCTTCCTACAAGCCACTGATGCAGACTTTTGGAACATCTACATTTTAAAAAGTCTAATAAATCTATGTACTGTAATATACACCTTCCCAATGAATCCATTATTTATTTTAGACAGGTCTAAAGAAACATGATGTGAAGAAAATGTAGTCTATTTCAGAAGATCAAAATATCAGACCTTGAGAGTTGTACTTATGTTAGGTCCTGATGTGGCTATGCGCTATACTAGTTAATTTAGCTGACAAGATTTGCTTAGAATTCCCTGGCATTATTTTATATGATTTAATAGTATGAAGAATACAATTGAACAAAGCTGAATAAAATAAATATTTTCAACAAATTATTTGGAGGGACTGCGCACATACGGCTATTCTGTGTTGAGCGGTTAACAAAGAAATAGGTACTCCTAAATGCTTAATTTAGAGTTATTAATTTAACTTAAGTTGTTCTACAAACATTGGGCTATATGTTTTAATTTATAATACATTGTAAAGCTGCATGATATGATGATTTGAAAAAAAGTTGCTTGAAAAGGCATGACCTCTGCTTTGTTTTTTTGCGCAGGCTTTACACACTACACCAGTCACTCATTCACAATTTGACAAGCACTTGAAAATGCCTAGAATCGTTACGGCGGCGTCCCCTTTGTGTGGCCGTTATTCACCCTAAAAAAATCCATGCCCTTTGTGGCCAGTGGCCGTTGTGCCCTTCTCCCTGAGTGCGGAGTGCTCTGAATCACCTCTCACTCACATGGCTCTCCATTACGTGATCGGGTCTTTCTCACGGGCTACAAGTGAAGATAGACACATGGGGGACACAACTGTACACGTCCTTATCCCGCTGCCGAGGTGCACATTGAAGATATTGGAAGAAATGTCCACATTTACTTTTCATCAGCCAACAAGATGAGTAGGCTTAACGAACAGCAAAACCACTAGCCTATGTCAATCTACTATCCCCCATAGTACAAAAGTCACCCTATTCTACTCTATGCGAGAAATAAATATTCCAAACATAGTCTGGGACAGTTGTGGGATGTGATAGATCCCAAATGTATACAACTAGCATCAAAAAAACGTTTTTACACAATGTGGCTAAACTATTTGGCTATTATGCATGTAATGCTTTTATTATAAAGGTCCATTTTTATGGTGAAAATTATCTTCCCCAAACTTAAAACTCACACGCTGCTTTATGCATGCCAGTTAGGCTCTACACCCGGCCACTTCAGTTGTGATACAAACCTTATCAAAACATATAGGCCTACGGGCTAGGTTACATGAGGTGTGTGACTATGATTAGAAAGTGTCGCAAAAAAAAGGCATTGTTTCTTATGCTGGGCATCATTCACAAGTGATAAAATATAATTCACAAGTGATAGGCTAATATTGTCACCCAGCATCAGTGCTCGGAAGAGCCTAATTACCATGACTAAACTGTCATGTGGAATTTGACTGCCTTCATGACCACCTGTGTGGCGGTAATTCGGTCACCGCAACAGCCCTAATGGTGGCAGCATCATGCTGTGGGGATGTTTTTCAGCGCTAGAGATTGGGAGACTAGTCAGGATTGTGGGAAAGATGAACATAGGAAAGTACAGAGAGATCCTTGATGAAAAGCGCTCTGGAGCAGGTTAGGACCTCAGACTGGGGCGGAGGTTCCCCTTCTAACAGGACAACAACCCTAAGCACAAAGCCAAGACAATGCAAGGAGACGCTTGGGGACAAGTCTCTGAATGTCCTTGAGTGGCTCAGCCAGAGTCTGGAACTGAATCTCTGGAGAGTCCTGAAAATAGCTGTGCAGCGATGCACCCTGTCCAACCTGACAGAGCTTGAGAGGATCTACAGAGAAGAATGGGAGGAACTCCCATAACCATTGCTATGAACACTAATAAGCCAACCTTACTGAATCATAACTCACTCCTTGTCCTTTGCTTCTGTGGCACACATCTACTCACTGGGACCCTCTCAGGATTCCTTACCCATCCTGCAATACTCTGACTGGTCACTTCAACCTGCTTCTTTTCGCACCGGGCACTTCCGGTCCCCAGCAACATGAGCACCCCTACAGTTGACTACTTTATCCACCGAAACTACACAATCCTCTGTCCCATGCCCTCCTGCACACTTCCCACATCTTGGAATCTCCCTCCTACACACTGCTGCAACATGACCATAAACGTTGCACCTAAAACAGTAATTACAAGATGATATCCATCTGTGATGGAGCCGGTTCTTAACCAACCATGCTATTTTGTTTGTTCTTTCGTGTTGTTCGTTACTTGTTTTGTACATAATGTTGCTGCTCCTGTCTTTTATGACCGAAAAGAGCTTCTGGGCATCAGAATTGAGATTGCTCACCTCAAACTGGACGAAGTTCTTCTTCAATGAGTCGGACGGGAGAGATATAATACAGACACCCGACCAGGGCCAGATCCCTGTTATACACTGGAGAAAGAAAGAGGTTTCGCGGAAAGAGATCAGGGTGCTTTGTAAGGATCAGGTGACGAGTGGCTAATCTGCCCTTGCCTTCAGTCCTGCTAGCTAACGTTCAATCGCTGGGAAATAAATGGGATGAACTGAAAGCACATTTATCCTACCAACGGGACATTAAGAACTGTAATATCTTGTGTTTCACCGAGTCGTGGCTGGATGACGACATTAAGAACATACAGCTGGCGGGTTATACACTATTGACAAGACAGTACAGCAATAAGCAAACAGGAAAACACTCATCAAGAGGCAGCGCTCCTAGTGGCTGGGGACTGTAATGCAGGGAAATTTACATTTCTATCAGCATGTTAAATGTCCAACCAGAGGGGGGGAAAAAAATTCTACCACCTTTAGTCCACACAGACTAGTACAAAGTTCTCCCTCGCCCTCCATTTGCCTAATCTGACCATAATTCTATCCTCCAGATTCCTGCTTACAAGCAAAAATTAAAGCAGGAAGCGCCAGTGACTAAAACAATAAAAAGTTGTCAGATGAAGCAGACGCTAAACTACAGGACTGTTTTGCTAGCACAGACTGGAATATGTTCCAGGATTCTTCCGATGGCATTGAGGAGTACACCACATCAGTCACTGGCTTTATCAATAAGTGCATCGAGGATGTCATCCCCACAGCGACTGTACGTACACACCCAAAACCAGAAGCCATGGATTACAGGCAACATTTGCACTGAGCTAAAGGATAGAGCTGCCGCTTTTAAGGAGCGGGACTCTAACCTGGAAGCTTATAAGAAATCCCGCTATGCCCTCCGATGAACCATCAAAACAGGCAAAGTGTCAATACAGGACTAAGATCGAATCGTACTACACCGGCTCTGACGCTTGTCGGATGTGGCAGGGCTGTATTAACAAAAGGTTGCCCAGTGACACGAGCCTACCAGAGGAGCTAAACTACTTCTATGCTCGCTTCAAGGCAAATAACACTGAAACATGCATGAGAACACCAGCTGTTCCGGAAGACTGTGTGATCACGCTCTCCGCAGCAGATGTGAGTAAGACCTTTAAACTGGTCAACATTCACAAGGCTGCAGGGCCAGACAGATTACCAGAACGTGTACACCGAGCATGCGCTGATCAACCGGCAAGTGTCTACACTGACATCTTCAACCTCTCCCTGTCCGAGTCTGTAATACCAACATGTTTCAAGCAGACCACCATAGTCCCTGTGCCCAAGAACACGAAGGTAACCTGCCTAAATGACTACCGACCCGTAGCACTCACGTCTGTAGCCATGAAATGCTTTGAAAGGCTTGCCATTACTCACATCAACACCATTATCCCAGAAACCCTAGACCCAGGCCAATTTGCATACCACACCAACAGATTCACAGAGGATGCAATCTCTATTGCACTCCATACTGCCCTTTCACACCTGGACAAAAGGAACACCTATGTGAGAATGCTATTCATTGACTACAGCCCAGGGTTCAACAACATAGTGCCCTCTAAGCTCATCACTAAGCTAAGGACCCTGGGACTAAACATCTCCCTCTGCAACTGGATCCTGGACTTCCTGACGGGCCGCCACCAGGTGGTAAGGGTAGGTAACAACACATCCGCCGCGCTAATCCTCAACACGGGGGGCCCTCAGGGGTGTGTGCTCAGTCCCCACCTGTACTCCCTGTTCACTGATGACTCGGTTCTTAACCAACGGCCAGGCACAACTCCAACACCATCATTAAGTTTGCTGATGACACAACAGGGGTAGGTCTGATCACAGACAACAATGAGAAGCCTATAGGGAGGTGGTCAGAGACCTGACCATGTGGCGCAAGGACAACAACCTCTCACTCAACGTAGACAAGACAAATGAGATGATTGTGGACTACAGGAAAAAGAGGACAGAGCATGCCCCCATTCTCATCGACGGGGCTGTAGTGGTGCAGGTGGAGAGCTTCAAGTTCCATGGCATCCACATCACCAACAAACTAACATGGTCCAAGCACACCAAGACAGTTGTGAAGAGGGCACGAAAAAACATATTCCCCCTCAAGAGACTGAAAAGATTTGGCATGGGTCCTCAAAAGGTTTTACAGCTGCACCATCGAGAGCATCTTGATGGGTTGCACCACTGCCTGGTATGGCAACTGCTCGGCCTCTGACCGCAAGGCACTACAGAGGATAGTGCGTACAGCCCAGTACATCACTGGGGCCAAGCTTCTTGCCATCCAGAACCTCTATACCATGCGGTCTCAGAGGAAGGCCCTAAAAATTGTCAAAGACTCCAGCCACCCTAGTCATAGACTGTTCACTCTGCTATCGCACGGCAAGCGGTACCGAAGTGCCAAGTCTAGGTCCAAGAGGTTTCTAAATAGCTTCTACCCCCAAGCCATAAGACTCCTGAACAGCTAATCAAATGGCTACCCAGACTATTTGTACTGCTGCTACTCTGTTATTATCTATCCAGTCACTTTAATAACTCTTCCTACATGTACATATTACCTCAATACTGGTGCCCCCACACATTGACTCTGTACCGGTACCCCGTGTATATAGCTCTGCTATTGTTATTTACTGCTGCTTTAATAATTTGTTATTCTTCTCTCTTACTTTAAAAAAAAATGTATTTTCTTAAAACTGCATTGTTGGTTAAGGGCTTGTAAAGTAAGCATTTCACTGTAAAGGTTGCTGTATTCGGTGCATGTGACAAATACAATTTGATTTGATTTTCAGTGGATTCTGCACAGAAGTTCTAACAGGTTCATTGATATATCCTAACATGACTTTGTCTGGTAGAGACGCTGACAATGACTCCTGTTTCACCACGCTCCCCACCGGTCCCTCGAGCTTTCTCCATGGCCTCAACCCCATATGTTTCCTGTCCATTGCCGACGTGTCTCTCTGCCATCGATGGCTAACTAGCTACCTAGTAACTAGCTAAGCTATTAAACACGTTAGCTATGAGGTGATACTTTTCATCTAACTAACTAGCGTGTTACAATTTAAATCATCAGCAGTTCAATAGCTGATCGTCTAGCTAACTTTACAGGCAAACTCACTGTGATCAATACAATAGTTTAGTAAGTAGTTATGCTGATGCTGGCTGGCTGGCTAGCTGGTAGATGGCAAACTAATCTAATGACAGCTAGCTTGAAGTTAATGATGAGGTTTCCATTTCCAAGCTGCGGTGTCTAGTGTTGTGACCACAACGAGAAGTTGCGGTATTTGTCTTGTTGTCTGGTTACAGTACCTGTCTCATTCACAACATAACAATAGCTTCAAACCAATGTGCGTGTCACGGCGGGACTTACTTTTTGATTGGAATCCCCGTCAAACGGTCGTTACCACAGCCACAAAGTCATAAACACCACCTATTTCTACAATTTGTCTACTTAAAATTAGATGTTAAACCTAACCTTAACCACAGTGATAACCTTATGCCTAAACTTACATTAACACCAATTATGTTTTCGATATTTTTTACGATATAGCCCATTTGAACTTTGTGGCTGTGCTAGCTAGTGGAAACCCCGTCAAGCTAATTTTACTAGCTAAATAGTCTCCTCCTCCTCACTGACAATTCGTCCTCTCTTCCTCTTTCCTTCATGCTAACATGCGTTTGTTTACAGTGCCAGATAGAAATCCTACATTGAAAACATGGCATGCATGTTAAATTAGGTAGTTGTCATTGGATAAAATCTTCCCTTCCTACTTTCTGAAGACGCGCATTGTTATTCAATTAGGCCACGCACATTGTCAGTCAAAAGGTTGGGGAAATACTGTGCAATCACGTTAGGTTGCACTAAATCGTACGTGGCGTTTATAATTTGGAGGAGGTGGGTGTTCGCTGATCCTGGATCAGTGTAGCTTCCTTGCCATGATATCCAAGACTACCATGTTTAGAAA
Source organism: Oncorhynchus nerka (assembly GCF_034236695.1). Lineage (NCBI taxonomy): Eukaryota > Metazoa > Chordata > Actinopteri > Salmoniformes > Salmonidae > Oncorhynchus > Oncorhynchus nerka. The sequence continues at coordinate 75,938,556 of NC_088422.1, forward strand.
CTATGTGACACAGGAGGTTGGTGGCACCTTTATGGGGAGGACGGGCACGTGGCAATGGCTGGAGCTGAATACATGGAAAGGTATCAACAAAATCAAACACATGGTTTCCATGTGTTTGATACCATTCCATTTGCTCCATTCCAGCCATTATAATGTGACTTCCCCTCAGCAGTGGATATGGTTTGTGAAGACATTTAGGCAGGGAGATCTGATCCAAGGTCATTTCAAAGCTTAATTTTTGACTTTGTCATTACTTACCAAAATCATACATTACACTCAAATAATTCTGTATTTGGGTTGAAGGATAAAGCAGGATGTATTGAGTTGGTTTAATGTGATTGCTTGGACGAATGAGAAAATTGATGAGCAGCTTCCTGCAGGGTTATTGTATGAGTGAACATTATTGAGCTACAAATATTAGCTATGCCAGCAAGACATGTACGTGGTTTTCTAAATATACTGAATAAAAATATAAACGCAACAACACATTTTCCACCTAAGGAGCCTGAAAAGATTTGGCATGGGTCCCCATATCCTCAGAAAGTTCTACAGCTACACCATCGAGAACATTCTAACGTGTTGCAATCATCGCCTGGTATGGCAACTTCTCAGCATCTGACTGTAAAGGGGGTAGTGCGTACGGCCCAGTACATCAAGTCATAGACTGTTCTCTCTGCTACCGCACTGCAAACGGTACATACCGAAGCGCCTAGTTTATGACCAAAAGGCTCCTTAACAGCCTCTACCCCCAAGCCATAAGACTGCTGAACATCTAATCAAATGGCCACCCGGACTATTTACATTGAACACCCCTTTGTTTTTACACTGCTGCTACTCGCTGTTTATTATATTTGCATAGTCACTTTACAAATGACCTCGACTAACCTGTACCCCCGCACACTGACTCAGTTTGACTCATTGACTCTTGTTCAAGCAACTGATTTGTTATTCCCACTCGCCATCACTAACCGCTGTCATGAAATGGACTCATGCTAGCCACAAGTTCTGACTGAGTTCAATCGTCATGAAACGCAAATACAGTGATTGCCTTTTGTCTCTTTCATACAAACGTTGCGAAATTACGAGGAGCGCCCACAATGTGTTTTGTGTGGAGACGTGTTTATTAATGAGTCTCTCAAAACGAACAAATTAATAAAACGACACGTACTGACCAAACATCCAGGCACTACATGACGGTAAACCCAGGGAGTTATTTAAGAACAGTGCAGAATGCTTCGGGAAACAGTGCTTCGAAAGTGGAAAAGTAAAATAACAAGGCACTGTCATTTTATAACAAGTAATGATGATAAGCAGAAATAAGGGAGCACTATCTCGCATAGTAGAAGATGTGAGTTTCTCTTTCAAACAATCCCTTGGGTTTGTAACGTTACACAGCTAATAGCTAACGTTAGCCAAAGCAAGCTAACTAGCTACTGATAGTGCAACCCTAAGAAACAGTACAGATGAAGATGAACAATTCAAGCCTACTGTACATTTTACTGTAGAAATTATTGTTAAAAACAAGTCTAGGTCGGAACTGTTGCTATTACAAGTAATAATTGTTATTCTGATTTGGAATAAACTGATTGAAGCAAGATGCTTTTTGAGGCAAACAGTCACACTGTTCTGGTTTGTTCATCTGCAGTAGGAAGCAGTCTCCTGCCTAACTGAGAAAGCAGTAGATATTCTGATCCAGCTTGGCACCACATACTCATGGTTCTCAAGTACAGAAACAGTGTGAATGCTGAGCATGACCTCAGTTTTGCACTGTCAAAAACTGAGCCCAGAATAGACATGCTTGTTGAAAACTTCAACCTCTCATTAGGACTGTGTGTATGTATTAGTTTTCTGAGCTACATCTGTGTGTTGTGATCAATCAGTGTATTCCAGTTCAGAATAAAACATGTATTTTAACAGCAACATTTCCAACCTAGACAGATATGTAAGAGTGTTTTTAATAGAGAAAAATAAACAAAATATATATATAATATATAACGACTTTCTATCAACAATCATTTATACCTTAAGATGTACGGTAGGCCTGAATTTTTAAACTTATTTATTTATTTATTTATTATTATACCTTTATTTCAACAAGGAACACAGACTGAGACCAAGGTCTCTTTTACAGCTGGGCCCTGCGTATACATGTTTACAGCTCTGCCCTGCGTATACAGTTTAGGTACAATGATTAAGAAACTAAACAAGACAAACAAAACAATCACAGATAACACAAAAAAATACAGCAGCAGATTACATTTACACACAGGTTATTACCCTAACAGCACAAGAACTTGCATTACCCGAAACAGTTACAAGCAACACAAAAATAAAAATCCTCCAATAAATATTTAAAATGGGCGACAGGGGGACAAGAGTCTCAAGTTTAAGTTTAGTCTGCAGGCTATTCAATAGGCAAGGAGCGTAACAGGAAAAGGCAGCCATACCCAACTCTGTACTGTTACTTAGGGTTGCACGATCAAAAAGCCTGTGTGTGTTCTGTTATACATCTGTGTGATGTGATCAATCCATTTATTCCAGTTCAGAATGAAATTATTTATTGTATTTTAACTGCAACAGTTCCAACCTAGACAGATATGTAAGTGTTTTTAATAGAGAAAAATAAACAAAATATATTTATGGGTATTTCTTTGTTATTTGTTTTTATTTATATAGCTTTTTATTAGGCATAAGGGCAATGAAATGTCCCGATATTTACGTATAAGTTGCATATTTTCCTAAGCTTGGGTCCCAGGCTGAAGAAGTTTAAGAACTCCTGCTTTAATTTATTTCACAGTAAGTTCTACACATGTTGTATCCGGCGCATGTGATAAATACAATTTGATTTGACTTCAATGATTTTACTGAGTTGCAGTTCATATAAGGAAATGAGTCAATTGAAATAAATACATTTGGCCTTAATCTATGGATTTCACATGACTGGGCAGGGGCACAGCCATGGGTGGGCCTGGGAGGGCATAGGCCCAGCCACTTGGGAGCCAGGCCCAGCCACGTGGGATCCCAGACAATCAGGTAAAGAAATTATCTTTATGGTAAAGAAATTAACATTCAATTCACTGGCAACAGCTCTGGTGGATATTCCTGCAGTCAGCATGCCAATTGCACACTGCCTAAAAACTTGCGATATGTGTGGCATTGTGTTGTGACAAAACTGCATATTTTAGAGTGGCCTTTTATTGTCCAAAGTACAAGGTGATATGGCACACCTGTCAGGTCGATGGATTATCTTGTCAAAGGAGAAATGCTCACTAAAAGGGAAGTCAAAAAAATGTGGACAACATTTTAGAGAAATACGTTTTTTGTGCATTTGGAAAATGGCTGTGATCCTTTGTTTCAGCTAATGAAAAATGGGACCAACACTCTACATGTTGTTTTTATACATTTTTCATTGTACATGGCTCTGGGCTATTTTATCCATAAACTATCATCCTTATGACAATAGAATGAGTCATTATAATTAGAATCATTCTATTTCTATGATTATTACATCATAATCATCATCATTATGAGGGCAGATGTTGTTACATGATGAATGATGACATGTGCATTCTAGTGGATCAAGATTAGCCATCAGTCAACTTCAAATTCAAATATAGCTGCAAGCTTCTGGGGTTCAAGCTTTGGTCACATAGTGCCACCATCAGGACAAATTGGAAACATTGCCAAATTCAATGAATACCAGCGTTGTAATATAATGTCATTTTGATTTGTGCAATTATTTTCAGAGCAAGAGCAATAATAACTTTTTTTGCATGAGTGATCAATGGATTGATCTATCTATAAATTGTCATGGATCAAAGTCCATCTCGTTCATCAATGGCCCCTTCTATAGAGGAGCGCACTGAAGAAATGTCTCGAGTGGTTCAGGTCAGTGAACTCACTGGGATCTCCATGAGCCAGATCATGGCATCCAGAACCTCCTTGGGAACGCCAGTGACTTCTGTTTCCCAACTCCTTGCATCCGTGACATCCTTGCATTCACCAATGCCACCTCTTCCTAAAGCTGCTTGGGGCTCCAAGGAACATGACTCTAATGAGATAAGCATTATTAGCCATTTGTCCTCACATTGTGTGGATAAGTCATGGCCTTTTGCAATCTACCCACGCTGTGAGGAACTAATCCAACAAGAAAGAATGCCTCCGCTGGAGAAGTATCCCTCTCCCACCGTGCCAAGGAAGAGATCAAAGAGCCGGGTAATGTCTTCCCTGTCACTGAGGTCAGGGTGCTCTGAACAGACCCTGACCAGTATCCATGAGGAAGATGAGACTAAGGTGGTCCACCTGATCAGCCAGGCTGTGCCCCAGGGGACCCCAATGGAAATAATGGCTGAGGTGGGAAAAGTGGCAAGTAAAGACTCCTCCAATAAGAAGGCCTCCTTCTGGAGGAGACTGAGATGTCTTTGTTGCCTGGGGAAGAAGGAGGCTGCTACTACAAAGAAGACTAAGGTGGAGGTGCATGAGCAGGTAAAATGGTCACGCCGCACAATCAAAGTCACAAATGGTCAAATTTTTCTTAATTCTCTCTGCTAAAAAATTATCTTCTTCTGTTCCCTTTACAGGAGGATGCTGAGGTGACCCGGGATGCTGTTTTCCCTACTGAGATGTCCTTAAAATGCTCAGGAAATGATTGATGTCCTCAAATCTTAATATTTTAATAAAATCGGAATATTTTAGATGTCAGCCTCTGTGTGACACCTGCTCCCGCTCTCCCTCTCTGGCGCCAGCTGTCACCATCATTACGTGCAGCCGTGCAATATTGGACTCACCTGGAATCCATTACTCTGTAGATTGCCCTTCTATCTATGTCTGTTCCTCAGTTGGTTCCCTGTGTCAGCATTATTGTTGTTATGTTCCCCTGTCCAGATGCTGTTTTTGTTTTAATGTCCGTTTTACAGTAAATGTTCACTCTCTGTACTTGCTTCTTGTTTCCAGTGTCGATCCTTACAGAATGCTCACAGCAGTAAAGGAAGCATCAGGGAGTTTTTGTTATAGTTGGTGAGGTCGGGTCTGGGTGCCGTTGCCGATTGTACCGGGGGGGCCTCAGGTAGCTTGTCGGGCTTCCATGCCTTAGCTGGGTTGAGTGGTCTTCTTGCCTCGGTTGGCTCAGCCGGCGCCCACCCCACGTCATGCTTCAGCCGGCTCGCCAGGCGCCCACGCCTCAGCCGGCTCGCCAGGCGCCCACGCCTCAGCCGGCTCGCCAGGCTCCCACGCCTCAGCCGGCTCGCCAGGCTCCCACGCCTCAGCCGGCTCGCCAGGCTCCCACGCCTCAGCCGGCTCGCCAGGCTCCCACGCCTCAGCCGGCTCGCCAGGCTCCCACGCCTCAGCCGGCTCGCCAGGCTCCCACGCCTCAGCCGGCTCGCCAGGCTCCCAAGCCTCAGCCGGCTCGCCAGGCTCCTTGACTTCGGCGATGTCATTTATAAAATAGCCTCCTACACTCTACTCAGCAAATTGCATGCAGTCTATCACAGTGCCATCCGTTTTGTCACCAAAGCCCCATATACTACCCACCACTGTGACCTGTATGCTCTCAATGGCTGGCCCTCGCTTCATGCTCATCGCCAAACCCACTGGCTCCAGGTCACCTATAAGTCTTTGCTAGGTTAACTATTAACTATTACAATGGTCTTCATTTTATAGGGACTACCGCTGGTGTAGTTTACAGTGGATTGCAAAATTATTCACCCCCCTCCTATTTTGTTGCCGTACAACCTGGAATATATTTTTTTTTGGGGGGGGGGGGGGGGGGGGACAAACAAGATAGACAAATAAACTGAAAACTTGAGTGTGCATAACTATTCACCCCCCCAAAGAAGATACTTTGTAGAGCCACCTTTTGCAGCAATTACAGTTGCAAGTCTCATGGGGTATGTCTCTATGAGCTTGGCACATCTAGCCACTGGGATTTTTGCCCATTCTTCAATGCAAAACTGCTCCAGCACCTTCAAATTGGATGGGTTCCGCTGGTGTACAGCAATCTTTAAGTCATACCACAGATTCTCAATTGGATTGAGGTCTGGGCTTTGACAAGGCCATTCCAAGACATTTAAATGTTTCCCCTTAAACCATTCGAGTGTTGCTTTAGCAGTATGTGTAGAGTCTCAAATCTCTGGAAGATTGAAACAGGTTTCCCTCAAGAATATCCCTGTATTTAGCGCCATTCATAATTTCTTCAATTCTGACTAGTTTCCCAGTCCCTACCGATGAAAAACATCTCCACAGCATGATGCCGCCACCACCATGCTTCACTGTAGGGATAGTGTTCTCAGGGTGATGAGAGGTGTTGGGTTTGTGCCAGACATAGCATTTTCCTTGATGGCCAAAAATATCAATTTTACTCTCATCTGAACAGAGTAACTTCTTCCATATGTTTGGGGAGTCTCCCACATGCCTTTTGGCGAACACCAAACGTGTTTCCTTATTTTTTTCTGACCACTCTTCCCGTAAAGCCCAGCTCTGTGGAGTGTAGGACTTAAAATGGTCTTATGGACAGATACTCCAATCTCCTCTGTGGAGCTTTGCAGCTCCTTCAGGCTTATCTTTGTTATCTTTGTTGCCTCTTTGATTAATGCCCTCCTTGCCTGGTCCGTGAGTTTTGGTGGGTGGCCCTCTCTTGGCAGGTTTGTTGTGGTGCCATATTATTTAAAAAATTATAATAATAATGGATTGAAATGCTCCGTGGGATATTCAAAGTTTTGGATATTTTTTTACAACTCAACCCTGATCTGTACTTCTCCAAAACTTTGTCCCTGACCTGTTTGGAGAGCTCCTTGATCTTCATGGTGCGCTTGCTCAGTGGTGTTGCAGACTCCGGGACCTTTCAGAACAGGTGTATATATACTGAGATCATGTGACACTTAGATTGTACACAGGTGGACTTTATTTAACTAATTATGTGACTTCTGAAGGTAAGGTTTCACCAGATCTTATTTAGGGGCTTCATGGCAAAGGGGGTGACTACATCTACACGCACCACTTTTTTTTTTTTTACTTTACTAATTTGGAATATATTGTGTATGTCCATTACATTCAATCCACATAAATATCCATTTCAATTACAGGTTGTAATGCAACAAAATAGGAGAAACACCAAGGGCAATTAATAATTTTGCAAGGCACTGTATTTGAAAAGCAAACATGTCACATAAACCATCACAGAATAAAAATAAAACACACACAATGTAGCTACTTTAATTGCACTGACGCTATTTTACGTTTTCTAATATCATTATGCAAATATTTAATAAAAAATGTCACTCATTCCGTGGTCGATATGAAACACAACAGCCATTTGTTTTTAAACAATTCGCTAGTCCTACCATACATTTTTTTCCCTTCAGCTTACGTCATTTCCGATTAAAAGCTCCACTTCCGAAAGGGCGCAGGTTTTTCTGCCTCTTTCTTTTCCTTTAAAACGCCATCATGGGTCGCATGCACGCTCCTGGGTAAGCATGCGTTTAATTCGGAAATAATTAGCATATTGGCTTTTGTTCTCCGTAGCTGGAACTTTTTATTCGTTTTACAGTTTCTCATCAACCCCAACAGATGTTTTGTCTACACATTTGTTCAAATATTTAAGCAATAATTATTGCTAGCTAGCTGGCTAACAACTACCGACACAGTGCCATGATGGCCGCGCACGCAGTCCTACCAAGTTAGCAGATGGTTTAGTCATTAGAATAATTATATAGGTGTTTAGTTATATATGCGTTGATATTGGAATGGAAACAAATAACCCGCTCGATGAAATCGCCTTAAACCACATGACAATGTTTGCCCATTCTAACGTTAACGTAATGTAGACTAGTTTAGCCATAGTTTCTACCCAAGACTAGCAAGGTAACTAGCTAGTTACACAGTACCGCACTAGCCAACTAGGTATCTAGTTAGTACTTATACAGTACTGCACTACCCAAATAACTAACTAGTTGAAGCGTGGCTTTAGCAGCCCATGGCTGTTTGTCATCATAATGTAATTACTGTAGCTACCGACTTACAGAGACTTTCTGTTTCAGCAAGGGCCTGTCCCAGTCTGCACTTCCCTACAGACGCAGTGTGCCCACCGTAAGCATCTAGTTGTTCATAACGTTCCAATGTCATGAAACTTGTGGATGGTTAACTGGCTTTTAGTTTGTATAATATGTTCATGAATCTGGCTAACCTGGTAATGTGACCACATGGTTTGCCAATATATCAACATTGAGGCAACTTTGACTGGAATGTGCGTGTCATATTGCAGTCTAGCTAAATATCGAACGAAGGATCGATACTGTGAATTAAAGTTTAAATGAACAAAGGGGAAATCGGTCTCTCAAACTCTGAAATGTTGTTCTACAGTGGCTGAAGGTTACATCTGATGATGTCAAAGAGCAGATCTTCAAGCTTGCCAAGAAGGGTCTTTCTCCCTCCCAGATTGGTAAGGACCTTGTTAATTTGTATACTGTCCAGCCCTTTCCATAAGGTTCTCTTAGTTCATCTGGTGGCAATGATTTATGCACCCTAACCCAACGGCCATATCAAATGAATGGTATGATCTTGTCAGGTGTGCTAAGATCAATGCGTTCCTTGTCGCCTTTCTCTGAAGCTTCTGTGCCGTTGAAAGTGAATTCAAGGTTCAACATTATCAATCCAGATTTACCCAGTGTTGTCCTAGGCATATACTAACATTTAATCTTTCTCACCATACTTTTTAGAACAAAAGTTGAACGCATTGTCTATTTCTCTACAATCAAACCATTTCGGGTTTGGTTGACCACACAAAGTACAAACCACAGAGGGGAAAATACAAGGAGACTGAAGTTAGAAAAGGCTGATATTATTCTCTCCACAGGTGTGATCCTTAGGGACTCTCATGGTGTTGCCCAGGTGCGCTTTGTCACTGGAAACAAGATCCTGAGGATCCTCAAGTCCAAGGGCCTGGCCCCTGACCTGCCCGAGGATCTTTACCACCTCATCAAGAAGGCTGTTGCTATAAGGAAGCATCTGGAGAGGAACCGAAAGGTAACAGGGCCTTTAAATGTTTCTCTCGGGTTAACTTCCAGGGAGGTCGGAGACTGTTAACCTCTGACACCCCAGCCCGTGAACGGGACCGTTGTCATCATCTGACACTAATTAGCGTAACGCAAAGGACATAAATATTCCTAGGAAATATATTGACACAGCTTAGCCCTTTGTTAATCACCCTAGCCAGAGCTAGACAAGCATTTGTGTAAGTTTATCGATAGCCTAGCATAGCATTTTGTCCAGCTAGCAGCAGGTAACTTGGTCACGGAAATCAGAAAAGCAATCAAATTAAATAGTTTACCTTTGAGCTTCGGATGTTTTCACTCACGAGACTCCCAGTTAGATAGCAAATGTTCCTTTTTCCAAAAATATTCTTTTTGTAGGCGAAATAGCTCCGTTTGTTCTTCACGTTTGGCTGAGAAACATTCGCCCGGAAATTAGTCATGAAAACGGCGAAAAATATTCCAAATCAGATCCATAATATCGACAGAAACATGGCAAACGTAGTTTATAATGAATCCTCAAGGTGTTTTTCAAATATCTATTCGATAATATATTAACTGGGAATGGTGGTGGCTTAGTAGGGGAGAGAAACAATGGCCGCATTTGTCCTTTACGCACTAAACACTATGAGGGACTTCAGCAGACCACTGACGCAATGTTGACGTTCAGGCTCATTTTTCAAAATAAAAGCTTGAAACTATGAATTGTGACACTAGACACATTAGGGAAGCCATAGAAAAAGTAATCTGGTTGATAGCCCATTCACTGTTCTATAGGGACACATAGGAACGCAGAGCCTTCTAAATAAGTTCCGTCCTGTTTGGATTTTTTTCAGGCTTTCGCCTGCAACATCACTTCTGTTAGTCACAGACAATATTTTTACATTTTTGGAAACTTTAGAGTTTTCTATCCTAAGCTGTCAATTATATGCATATTCTAGCATCTTGTCCTGACAAAATATCCTGTCTACTACGGGAATGTTATTTTTCCAAAAATGAAAATACTGCCCCCTAGTAGTCACAAGGTTAAAACACCAGGATTCTCAAGCAAAACTAGTTGTTTGAAAATCCAACTAAATTACAGCCCCGATGTAAAAATGAATTGACTGATGCTCAATGTGGACATCCGGTAAGGTTGCTCTTGCATGGCTCTGTCCAAGTGGCTTATAGGAGCGTAGCACTGTACAGCGCCATGATGTACAGTCCCGTCCCACAACATTGACAGCAAGCCTGTTCCCAGCCTTTGGGGCTGGTAGGGATGGCATCCTGCATATTCCTGTCTTCCTAGAGCCTCTGGGACATGACTGGGGAGGCAAACCATGTAGTGCATAATTTAACTATGTTGTAATACCCGCCTTTGCCATTGACTGTCTTGATTTTTTTGACTGGAATGGCTTTTTAACTATGTGGAAGGGCTTTTTAACTAAACTTTTTTCTTGCAGGACAAGGATGCCAAGTTCCGTCTGATTCTCACTGAAAGTAGAATCCACAGATTGGCACGTTACTACAAGACGAAGAGAGTTCTTGCTCCCAACTGGAAGTAGTATGTATTAACTTTTCGCTGCTTTATTGGCCTTAGGGAGATTAAGCCAGCATGAAGGCATAGTACCTACTCTATTAATATTTTCAGTTTGTTAGTTCAGTAAATGGCACATTTCATTGTCCTGTTCTTCCCTTGTAAGAGCTGAGATATTTCTTATGTGCTAGATAAAACCTTGGAGGTAAATTAGCAGAATGGCTGTTCTGTGCCAACCTGCCAGTCCCCTTCATACATCTCCCTGACCCTGGTTCTATTTAATTGTTACCAACTGCCAGAAGCATTATTCTAACTGGTTAATTATCAGTCTCCCACAGGCTGAAAATGTATACCAACAAATGTACACGTATTGACTTAAGACCTGATTATCAACCATACGACTACTTGTATTGTTAGTCTGAGTTGGTGATCAACTTTGGTTGATTACACAGCATTCCTTTACTAATCACTTTCCCCCCTTAATTCACAGCGAATCCTCTACTGCTTCTGCTCTGGTGGCATAAGGAGTCTTTCTCACAAATAAATATCAATTTGGAAAGATCTTGTCTGTTGTGTTTTTGTTTCAGTGGAGGGGGTATAAAGGTTGGCCAAAGTACACATGATGGTACTTATACTGAAAAATATAAACGCAACATTTACATTTTTGGTCCCAATTTTTTTCATGAGTTGAAATATTTAAACAATCCCAGAAATGTTCCATATGCATGAAATGTTTATCTTTAAAGTTTGGTTTCATCCCTGTTAGTGAGCATTTACCGCTTTGCCATGATAATCCATCTACCTAACAGGTATGGCCAATCAAGAAGCTGATGACAGCATGATCATTCAACAGGTGCTTCTTGTTCTGGGGACAATGAAAGGCCACTATGTGCAGTTGTCACACAGCACAATGTCACATGTTGCAATTTTTGAGGGAGTGTAGAACTGGCATGCTTACTGCAGGGTTGTCCATCAAATCAAGGTTTATTTGTCACTTGCACCGAATACTACAGATCTTACAGTGATATGTTTACTTACAGGCTCTAACCAATAGTATAAGAAAGGTATTAGGTGAACAATAGGAAAGTAAAGACTAAAAAGACAGTGAAATAAGAGTGGGGCTATATACAGACACCAGTTAGGCTGATTGAGGTAGTATGTAGATATGGTTAAAGTGACTGCATATATGGCAGTGGCAGTAGCATCAAAGAGGGTGTGGCGGGACAATGCAGATGAGCCAATGTGTGGGAGCGCTGGTTGGTTGGGACAATTGAGGTAGTATGTTCATGACTGTGTAGTTAGTGACTATGCATATATGATAAACCGTGTAGCAGTAGCGTAAAAGGGGTTGGGGCGGGGGCACACGATGCGATTAGTCCGGGTAGCCATTTGGTTACCTTTTCAGGAGTCTTATGTCTTGGGGGCTGTTGCCAGTGAATTGAATGTTAATATCTTTACCATAAACTGCCTCCAATGTTTGACAGTACAGTCAACTGGCCTCGCAATCTCAGGCCATGTGTAACCACGCCAGCCCAAGACCACATCTTACTGCTTCACCTGCAGGATTGTTTTAGGAGTATTTCTGTGGCAATAAAGCGCTTTTGAGGGAAGAAACTAATTCTCATTGGCTAGGCTCCCAAATGGGTGGGCCCTATGCTATTCTCCTACCTGGTCATGTGATATCCATAGTTAGAGCCTACTCTTAGGTCTTTGAAATTGTAGCATTTGTATTTTTGTTCAGTGTATTTTGAAAATGCCTTCTTGCTAATGATGGCTAACCAATTGTATTGAATGTTTTTTTCAAAGTCATTTCTATTATACAAACACTTAAGTGTCCAAATTAGCTTCAATGCCATACTACACACATTCTGTGGCCTCTTAAATGCTAGTAAAACTAAATGCATGCTAATCAATCAGCATCACTACTCTGGATGGTTTTGATTTATATGTGGACAACTATAAATATGTAGGTGTCTGGATAGACTGTAAACTCTCCCAGACTCACATTAAGCATCTCTAATCCAAAGTTACATCTAGAATCGGCTTCCTATTTCGCAACAAAGCATCCTTCGCTCATGCTGCCAAACATACCCTCATAAAACTGACTATCCTACCGATCCTTGACTTCGGTGATATCATTTACAAAATAGCCTCCAACAATCTACTCAGCAAATTGGATGTAGTCTATCACTGCCATCCGTTTTGTCACCAAAGCCCCATATACTACCCACCACTGTGACCTGTATGCTCTCGTTGGCTGGCTACATATTCCTTGCCAAACCCACTGGCTCCAGGTCATCTATAAGTCTTTGCTAGGTAAAGCCCCGCCTTATCTCAGCTCACTGGTCACCATAGCAGCACCCACTCGTAGCACACGCTCCAGCAGGTATATTTCACTGGTCATCCCCAAAGCCAACACCTAATTTGGCCGCCTTTCCTTCCAGTTCTCTGCTGCCAATGACTGGAAGGAATGGCAAAAATCACTGACATTGGGGACTTATATCTCCCTCTCTAACTTTAAGCGTCAGCTGTCAGAGCAATTTACCGATTGCTGCAGCTGTACACAGCCCATCTGTAAATAGCCCATCCAACCAACAACCTACCTCATGACCATTTGAGTTTTTCTGCTCTTTTGCACACCAGTATTTCTACTTGCACATCCTCATCCGTATATGTCACTCCAGTGTAAATTGCTAAATTGTAATTACTTCGCCACTATTGGCCTATTTATTGCCTTACCTCCTTACTTCATTTGCACACACTGTATACAGATTTTATATTGTGTTGTTGACTGTACGTTTGTTTATCCCATGTGTAAGTAACTCTGTTGTTTTTGTCGCACTGCTTTGCTTTATCTTGGCCAGGTCGCAGTTGTAAATGACAACTTGTTCTCAACTGGCCTACCTGGTTAAATAAAGGTGAAATAAAAAATTACGTGTAGATTCATTGTTACCTTGTTAAATGTGTTTTTTAAATAATTGGATGGAGAGGCTCTGGTTCCTAGGCAACCTGGTGTAGAAACTGCTGTGCTCTCCATGCTTCCTCCCAGCTCTGACTCGCAGCAGGGGAAAAAAAGGTGGAGACATGATATAACAGACTGGGCCTCCACATGCAATCAATGAAAACCCTTTGTTCTGTGGCATTTACAGGCTAAATTACTGGCTTAATGATGGAAAAATACTTCTGTAGTGAAGTGATCAGTCGTAACGCACCATTTTACCACAAGAGAGCAGCATTTAACTATTAAATTACACTGACTGAACCACAGTTATGCCCTTAAAGGCTAAACGCCTGAAGTTACTCCTTTTGGTGGTACATGTTTGTGAAGCAGTTGAATTCAGCAGACATATTTTTGCATGTGCAACTGGTACATTTATCATGGGATGGTGGTTCTGATATTAAGTAAAAGTGGCTGACACCACAGGCCACAAAGACTACTCTTAACTAGCGGTCTCGTAAACCCACAATCCTTAAGACTGACGGGAAGCTGCATTCTGATTAATGGAGCCTAATCTCTCACCCAGCAGTCCTGCTCACTTGGCCCCTCTGGGGATACCGAGTGCAGGACCTGGAAGCTGTACTTACTCTCCATCCAGATGGAACCATACACCTGCCAGAAGATGTTTCACTTCAACATCACCTTCAACTTTTGATCTATGTCATGAGTTGCTCCACCTTAGGTATTATTTATATGATTAGACTAGTCTCTGCTTATGTGACTTCAAAAGATATTCATAATTAATCATTGGAAATATTTGATAGCCTCTGGTTTAGATGTCTTTACATTTTGGCCATCAGTAATCAAAGAAAACATTATTGTCTAAGATCATATTACCAATATGGTTCCTAAATTTTCTTGAAAGCAGGAGCCTATAAATAGAAGCATTATTAAGGGGTGAGCTGTTTTGTGATCTTTTTTTTCTGGAGATTTAACATACATTACTTAGGCTAGCTTTATTCTGCTAAAAGAATAACAGGTAATGAAGGTGTCACACTTATTGATTTTATATCAGTATATCTTGGTGTATCACTATCTGTGTTGGACAGGGGCATGGCTTTAGTGCCTGAGGAGTGAAATGCCATCTTGGTGTGATATATCAGATTGCCTGTAAGATCTTTATTGCATTTGCTGCAGAGCCCCTTCAGCTAGCACTGATTCAGCTGGAGCTGCTGCCTCCTAGGAGAGGACTATAACATTGAGTCACCTTGCTGCATTGTGAGCCTCTGGCAGTGGAGAGGCGGGAATCAGCAGCAGCGCCTATACTGCAGAGCTGCGCAGGACTGTGCAATCACTACTGTGTGTGTGTGAAAGGGAGATAGAGAGAATAGTGGAGAAAGGTTGACTGGGGACTGCAGTGTTATGTCCCCCTCTGCCCCAGGGTTCATGGTTTGGAGAATTTTTCTCTTTCTGAAATGCTTTTGGTAAATGCACACCACCCCAGTGTAGATGACTTAGTGCAGCGACTGATCCCAGTTAAAATTGTCATGTTTTTCCCCCCTCAGACTGCTACTTGCAGATACAGTTTTTCAGAGTTTGTGGTGTGTCTCCAGGACTGAGTTGCTGCAGAGGGATTCAGTGGAATGAGAAAGGCAGCATGTCAGGAGAGTTGTCCATAGACTCTATAACTGTGATCCCATGGGATCAGCGAGCTGTCAACCTCTCAGTGCTGGCCCTCTCCCTCAGCAGCCCTGCTCTGAATGCCTAATGCAGCTTTCATGTGCTAGAGGGATGTAGGAAACACAGAAATATCCAACTTGCTAACTGGTTGTAGTTATACACATGCCACATTCAACCACTTAGCAAGTCGGACATTTCAGAGTTTCCTAGTTCCGACTAGCATGTGAACACGATATAACATCACCACTCTGAGAGCTCCTGTCACTCATCTGCAGCAAGAAGTTATTCTTTATGTTCCATTGACATTTACAAAAGTTATTTTCAAAAGCTTATTTGTGTGTGTTATACTGATACAATAAAATAAACAATAGCATGATATTTGGCTCACCTAACTTCCCCTATTGTTTGCAGAGTCATCAAAGACAGATCCCCACGACCTCAATATACCAGACTCCATCATTTTCTTCAACTTCTGGCTTAGTTTTTTCTTTCTTTAATTTAATTTAAAATGTATTTAACTAGGCAAGTCAGTTAAGAACAAATTCTTATTTACAATGACGGCCTGGCAAAAGGCCTCCTGCGGGGACGGGGGCTGAGATTAAAAATACAAATATAGGACAAAACACAACAAGAGAGACACCACAACACTACATAAAGAGAGACCTAAGACAACAACATAGCATGGCAGCAACACCACATGACAACATGGTAGCAACACAACATGGCAACAGCACAACATGGTAGAAGCACAAAACATGGTACAAACATTCATGGGCACAGACAACAGCACAAAGGCAAGAAGGTAGAGACAACAATATATCACACAAAGCAGTGATCATCAAGGCAGGTTTTCAAAAATAGCTTGTTTGATGTATAATATCTGTAGTCAATAGGATTTGGAGAAGAAGCGTGTTTGATTTCACACCATCATTCCAGAGGAACAGTACATCAAACCAATGGGGGACAGGCCAGCAAAGCCTCCTCCATAGGGATTCAGTATCAAATATTTATATTGCAGTGGGGTGTTTGATGCTTTCTGCTCCCTGGGAGTGTACTCTGGGTTGTTTTAGTCCAGGAAGGAAGGAGATTGATAACCTTTACCTAACAGGAAGCCCACGAGGATATGGAGAGTTATTTCTCTTCTTTTAGTCCTTTTAAAAATGTATTGGACCAAAAGACTGTGTTCAGTAAGAATGTTTTTAGATAAAACACTGCATTAGTAAAAAAGTCCTGATGGCAGTACTAAATCTATTGAGATGTAATCCACTCATTCTGAATCATTAGGAATACGTGAATTCAAATGGCTATTGTAAAAATAAAGGTTGTCATAAAGACATTGGAGAGAGGCCAGACATTATATGTCGATGTCTTCCTTTTTTGATGTCTAGTGATACAGCTCTTTTCCCTCTTTACTTATGGAGATGTAGCCTGCTGTGTACTCTGTACTGTGACTTTGAGCTTTGCCTCACACACCTCAAGTAAAATTTATGGGCAGCATCAGGAAATTGGGCAGGTCCGTTTGATGCAGCGTAAGCATTATTGTAATGTGTCATGGTTGGGAAGGCTCTCTGTCCTTAAGGCCTGCAGCTGCAGTGAGAGAGATGACGCTGACAGATCCACAGCTAAACCAGCTTTGTGTGTACATGCCACACACACTGGCACACACATTGTCACACACACACAGAGAGAGTCGGATTGCAGATGCATCATTCATTCACTTATTGCCATTTAACATATTGTCAGCCATAGCACACAATAAAGCTGGCTATTTATAGATTTTCTCTGATGACAACAATGGCCTCCTGAGCAGTTGCTTCTTCTTTTTATGTGAACTTGCCCTGCTCTTGAGAGAGGTCCTGCCATGTCAGTGTATTTTTGTTACTGGGAAGTCTCTCACTCAGAGAAACCTGATAGCTGCTGGATCTGGGGTGTGAGGACAATGTAAGGCATGGGATAATAGTCCCATTACAGCACAGCCAGCTGGCATATTTTAAGACATTTCTGTCAGTATCCAATTTGGAATTTTCAGGCAATATTAACCATTAAAGAAATACAGAGTTACATAGCCTATACAGATGTAGATGTAATTTGATCACTCTTTTGTTGTTGATAATTTTTCTGTAACCTCTTTCAACATCTATCCAACATATTAGCCCAACACCTGATACATGTCTGAAATCCTCAAGATGTCTCCATAGTTATGGGAAGTAGGTGTGCTGAGGGTGCTGCAGCACCCCCTGAAAAATAAAAATAATGCAATTTTCAATTAAATAAAAAAATGAGCGGAGAAAAAAAATTGTCACTGATCTTACTGCGAGCTTCCTGTTTGAAAGTTGCTCTGACCCCTCTAAGATGTCACATCAGTTACAGTGCCTTGCGAAAGTATTCGGCCCCCTTGAACTTTGCGACCTTTTGCCACATTTCAGGCTTCAAACATAAAGATACAAAACTGTATTTTTTTGTGAAGAATCAACAACAAGTGGGACACAATCATGAAGTGGAACGACATTTATTGGATATTTCAAACTTTTTTAACAAATCAAAAACTGAAAAATTGGGCGTGCAAAATTATTCAGCCCCTTTACTTTCAGTAAAGCAAACTCTCTCCAGAAGTTCAGTGAGGATCTCTGAATGATCCAATGTTGACCTAAATGACTAATGATGATAAATACAATCCACCTGTGTGTAATCAAGTCTCCGTATAAATGCACCTGCACTGTGATAGTCTCAGAGGTCCGTTAAAAGCGCAGAGAGCATCATGAAGAACAAGGAACACACCAGGCAGGTCCGAGATACTTTAAACATCCCAAGGAGCACTGTGCAAGCGATAATATTGAAATGGAAGGGGTATCAGACCACTGCAAATCTACCAAGACCTGGTCGTCCCTCTAAACTTTCAGCTCATACAAGGAGAAGACTGATCAGAGATGCAGCCAAGAGGCCCATGATCACTCTGGATGAACTGCAGAGATCTACAGCTGAGGTGGGAGACTCTGTCCATAGGACAACAATCAGTCGTATATTGCACAAATCTGGCCTTTATGGAAGAGTGGCAAGAAGAAAGCCATTTCTTAAAGATATCCATAAAAAGTGTTGTTTAAAGTTTGCCACAAGCCACCTGGGAGACACACCAAACATGTGGAAGAAGGTGCTCTGGTCAGATGAAACCAAAATTGAACGTTTTGGCAACAATGCAAAACGTTATGTTTGGCGTAAAAGCAACACAGCTCATCACCCTGAACACACCATCCCCACTGTCAAACATGGTGGTGGCAGCATCATGGTTTGGGCCTGCTTCTCTTCAGCAGGGACAGGGAAGATGGTTAAAATTGATGGGAAGATGGATGGAGCCAAATACAGGACCATTCTGGAAGAAAACCTGATGGAGTCTGCAAAAGACCTGAGACTGGGACGGAGATTTGCCTTCCAACAAGACAATGATCCAAAACATAAAGCAAAATCTACAATGGAATGGTTCAAAAATAAACATATCCAGGTGTTAGAATGGCCAAGTCAAAGTCCAGACCTGAATCCAATCGAGAATCTGTGGAAAGAACTGAAAACTGCTGTTCACAAATGCTCTCCATCCAACATCACTGAGCTCGAGCTGTTTTGCAAGGAGGAATGGGAAAACAATTCAGTCTCTCGATGTGCAAAACTGATAGAGACATACCCCAAGCGACTTACAGCTGTAATCGCAGCAAAAGGTGGCGCTACAAAGTATTAACTTTAAGGGGCTGAATAATTTTGTACGCCCAATTTTTCAATTTTTGATTTGTTAAAAAAGTTTGAAATATCCAATAAATGTCGTTCCACTTCATGATTGTGTCCCACTTGTTGTTGATTCTTCACAAAAAAATACAGTTTTATATCTTTATGTTTGAAGCCTGAAATGTGGCAAAAGGTCGCAAAGTTCAAGGGGGCCGAATACTTTCGCAAGGCACTGTAAGTCATGTGATACTGATCATGTGATTTCTCTGTAGGGTTGCACATTTTGGGGAATATTCAGAGGTGGGAATTAATGAGAATATATGGGAATTAACAGGAATATATGGGTATTAACGGAAATATATGCAAATTAATATGAATACCATTTAAATGTAGATGTTTTTTGAACTGGTGCAACCAATTACATTCAGAAGTCACATAATTAGTTAAATAAAGTCCAAAGGACCACTTTAAGCCCTGGGCTTTACGGAAGAGTGGCCAGAAAAAAATAAGCAAACGTGTGGTGTTCGCCAAAAGGCATGTGGGAGACTCCCCAAACATATGGAAGAAGGTACTCTGGTCAGATGAGACTAAAATTGAGTTTTTTGGCCATCTATGTCTGGTGCAAACCAACACCTCTCATCACCCCGAGAACACCATCTCCACAGTGAAGCATGGTGGTGGCAGCATCATGCTGTGGGGATGTTTTTCATCGGAAGGGACTGGGAAACTGGTCAGAATTGAAGGAATGATGGACGGAGCTAAATACATGGAAATTCTTGAAGGAAAACTGTTTTAGTCTTCCAGAGATTTGAGACTGGGGCGGAGGTTCATCTTCCAGCAGGACAATGACACTTAGCATACTGCCAAGGCAACACTCGAGTGGTTTAAGGGGAAACATTTAAAAGTCTTGGAATGGCCTAGTCAAAGCCCAGACCTCAATCCAATTGAGAATCTGTGGTATGGCTTAAAGATTGCTATACACAAGCAGGAACCCATCCAACTTGAAGGAGCTGGAGCAGTTTTTACTTGAAGAATGGGCAAAAATCCCAGTGGCTAAATGTGCCAAGCTTTTAGAGACATACCCCATGAGACTTGCAGCTGTAAATGCTGCAAAGGCGGCTCTACAAAGTATTGACTTTTTTTGGGCGGGGGGGGGGTGAATAGTTATGCACGCTCACGTTTTTTTCCCTCTTATTACTTGTTTGTTTCACAATAAAAAATATTTTGCATTTTCAAAGTGCTAGGCATGTTGTGCAAATCAAATGATACAACCCCCCCCAAAATACATTTTAATTCCAGGTTGTAAGGCAACAAAATAGGAAAAATGCCAAGGGGGGTGAATACTTTTGCAAGCCACTGCAGATTGCTGCTACAACTTGATGGCCCTTCGCATACCTAACCATTTCCTTGGCTCTCTTGTAGAGTGTATCCATTGTTTTCAGTGCCATGATGTCCTTAAGAAGCAGATTCAATGCATGTGCAGCACTGCCAATGGGTATGATGTGATTGCATTGTCTGTCACCAGTGCAAATACCTTCTTTGGTTCAAGGTCATTGATGACTGCCTTCAGCTCATCTACAATGTAGAGACCGGTGTATCTGTTGTCCCTTGTGTCTGTGCTCTTGTAGAATACTGTTTGAGGGGTGAAGATGATGTAGTTAATTATTCCTTGCCCACGAACATTCGACCACCCATCAAAGACGATTGCAATACAGTCCTTCTAGGCAGAGTACCTCTGTCCAGTGTGTGTTCTTTTGCCCCTCAATCTTTTTTTTTTAAATTGGCCAGTCTGAGATATGGCTTTTTCTTTGCAACCATGCCTAGAAGGCTAGCTTCCCGGAGTAGCCTCTTCACTGTTGACGTTGAGACTGGTGTTTTGCGGGTACTATTTAATGAAGCTGCCAAGTGAGGACTTGTGAGCCGTCAATTTCTCAAACTAGACACTCTAATGTACTTGTCCTCTTGCTCAGTTGTGCACCGGAGCCTCCCACTCCTCTTTCTATTCTGGTTGGAGCCAGGTTCCACTGTTCTGTGAAGGGAGTAGTACACAGCGTTGTACGAGATCTTCAGTTTCTTGGCAATTTCTCGCATGGAATAGCCTTCATTTCCCAGAACAAGAATAGACTGACGAGTTTCAGAAAGTTATTTGTTTCTGGCCATTTTGAGCCTGTAATCAAACCCACAAATGCTGATGCTCTAGAACACATATGTCAGAGTCAAGGCCCGCGGGCCACATCCGGCCCGCAAGAAGGTTTTTTACGGCCCCTGGGATGATCTTGATTTATTATTAGAACCGGCCCGCAGCAAGCCGGCAGCCCGCAGATCTTTTACACGCACCAATACTACATTTCCCACAATGCAAAGGTGACGCACCGAGCAGTAGGCTGCTTCATTTCAATATTTATTGGCACAGCAGTCGTCAGCATCACAGTAAAATTAACTTTCAGATACCCATCAAAAATGGCAAAACGGAAGGTGGATACTGAGAACCCGGGGTTTCAAACAAGGTGGGAGTCGGAGTATATGTTCACGAAGGTAGCTGGAAAACCTGTGTGTCTTCTGTGTGGAGAAAGTGTGGCGGTACTGAAAGAGTATAATCTGAGACGACATTATGAAACGAAACACGCGGACAAAAACAAGAATATGGACATGGAACAAAGGCTACAAAAGGCAGAGGAATTAAAACGAGGCCTCAAATCTCGACAGGCTCTGTTCAAAAAAGCCAAATCACAAGGCCAGGCTGCTGTCAAGGCCAGTTTTATTTTGGCAGAAGAGATCGCTAAATCAGCCCGGCCATTTACGGAGGGGGATTTCATCAAAAACTGCATGATTAAAGTTTGTGACGAAGTTTGCCCAGAAAAAGGCAACTCTTTTTAAATGTGAGTCTGAGCAGAAACACCATTGCCGAGAGAGTAGACCAGTTGTCCATCAATCTAAAAGAGCAGCTTGTGAAAAAGGAAAAGATTTTATTGCATATTCCTTGGCTGTGGATGAGAGCACCGACATTTCTGACATTGCCCAGTTGTCAATTTTCATCCGCGGAGTGGACTCCAACCTAAGCGTGACAGAGGAGTTTTTGGCTTTACGTCCTATGCATGGCACAACTACGGGGCATGATTTGTATGAAGAGGTGTCAAGATGTGTAAATGAGATGGAGCTGCCTTGGGAAAAACTCGTGGGTTTGACAACCGACGGAGCACCTGCGATGTGTGGACACAGGAGCGGACTGGTGGCGAAGATACGGGAAAAGATGCAAGAGGAAAACGCGACAGGTGAGCTGACAGCTTATCATTGTATCATACACCAGGAAGCGTTGTGCGGTAAAGCCTTGAAAATGGAGCATGTAATGAGCATCATCACGCGCACAGTTAACTTTATCAGAGCCAAAGGTTTGAATCACCGCCAGTTCAAGGCATTTCTGACGGAGTTAGAAACGGAGCATGGTGATTTGCCTTATCACACAGAGGTGCGATGGCTAAGCCAGGGAAAGGTGCTTCAAAGATGTTTCGAGCTTCGTGAGGAGATTTGTCTGTTCTTGGACAGCAAAGGGAAAGACACAACACAACTCCGAGACGAAATGTTTCTGTGTGAAATGGCTTTTCTGTGTGACATTACGAGTCATCTGAATGCAATAAACTTGCAGCTGCAGGGTCGGGATCGTGTCATCTCTGATATGTACAGTACAGTGAAGGCATTTAAAACCAAACTGACTCTGTGGGAGACGCAGATGCGGAAAGAAAATTTGAGCCACTTTCCCAGCTGCCAGACCATGAAAGAGAAGCTCTCTACCAGTGCGTTCCCGAGCACACAGTTGGCTGATAAAATAGGTATGCTTGCTGCTGACTTTCGACGCCGATTTGCTGACTTTGAAGCACAAAAAAGCAGGTTGGAACTGCTCGGTAACCCATTTGCTGTTGACGTGGAAAGCTCACCACCAAACCTCCAAATGGAGTTGATTGACCTCCAATGCAATGATGCACTGAGGGCAAAATATGCGGCAGTGGGTGCTGCGGAGTTCGCCCGTTTCCTCCCGGCACAATGCCCCAGCTGCGCATCCAGGCTGCTCAAACGTTTTCTATGTTTGGCAGCACATACCTGTGTGAACAACTGTTTTCTTTGATGAACCTGAACAAAACATCACACAGAAGTCGACTTACTGCTGAACACCTCCACTCAATTCTGAGGATTTCTTCAGCTCAGAGCCTTACCCCGAACATTGATGAACTTGTGGAAAAGATGGGACACCACCAAGTATCACCCTCAACCTCAAACAAGTGAACATTACTGTGCAATCACATATTTAGAGTTTTTACTCAGTTCAAGTTTAAAAGTTAAAATTTAATATTTGTTTTCACTGCATGTTACTTCTCCTTAAACAAAGTGTTGTTTTTGATTAATAGATTTTTGCACTTTATTTTTTTGTATTTCAATCCAATTATATTTTAAAAATATTTCAGTTGAGTGGATGATAGAAAATTGCTATTATTGTTTTTTCTTTGAAGTAAATTTAGCCCACTTTTGCTAAAATAGAAAATATAGTCTACTGATGGTGCCTTGAATACCGGTTTCTTTCATTTAATGTTCATGTTATGGGGATATTTATATAAAGGAAATTTGTCTTTTGTGTCTGTTGAAAATTAAAGATTACTGACAGAGCCATAAGAAAATATTGCTTTATTTATCTGATCATATTGTAATATATTTGTTAGGTTTTCAGTAGGTTCAATTAGGTTCACTAGACTATATGCGTCATTTAAACATTTTTCAATGAACATTCGAACAGTCCGGCCCTCGTCTTGTAGCTGATTTTTTTATTTGGCCCTCCGTCCATTTGACTTTGACACCCCTGCTCTAGAAACTCAACTAGAAGGCCAGTTTTATTGCTTCTTTAATCAGGACACCAGTTTTCAGCTGTGCTAACATAATTGCAAAAGGGTTTTCTAATGATCAATTAGCCTTTTAAAATGATAAACTTGGATTTGCTTACACAACGTGCCATTGGAACACCGGAGTGATGGTTTCTGCTAATGGGCCTCTGTACGCCTATGTAGATATTCCATTTAAAAATAATATATGCCGTTTCCAGCTACAATATTAATTTACAATATTAACAAAGTCTACACTGTATTTCTGATCAATTTGATGTTTTTTTGTGCTTTTCTTTCAAAAACAAGGACATTTCTAAGTGACCCCAAACTTTTGAACGGTAGCGCATGTCGCATTCACGTGCTAGCTGTAACGAGGAAACTCGGAAATGTACTACTTGCTAACTGGTTGAAAGCAGCACGCAGAAGCATCATGCCCATCATATTTGTCCTGTTGTTTCTCTGTAGTTGCCACCTGTCAATTTGATGAAGTTGGCTTTAGCTAGCCTAGATAGGTTCCCAATCTCCCAACCCTGTAACTAGCTACTAAGAAGCCATTTCAGGCTATCAAGTTAGAGATTGTCTAACTGTCTTAGCTGGCATGTCTGCTGGCAAGGTTGGTAGACTTTAGAAAAGCAAGCAATAATTGTTCTGAATAAGACTCACATTCCTTTCAATCTTTTACCCAAATTTTAGCAGAGATGCAAAGAAGCACGTTTCTTTTTTGTAATACAAGTCAGGAGGATACAGGCAGCTCAAGAGGTATGCATAGATATGAAGAAAATAGACGTTTCTTTTACATAGAATTAAGTATGATGATTATGGCTCTAGAAGGAAAAAGCTGTTTCAGGTGTTTGAAAAATGCAAAATTCTCCAACTAATGGTAGTGGGTGTCACGACTTCCGCCAAAGTTGGTCCCTCTCCTTGTAGCGTTCGGGCAGCGTTCGGAGGTTGAAGTCACCGACTTTCTAGCCATTGCTAATCCTCTTTTCATTTTCCTTTGGTTTTGTCTTGTCTTGTATCACACCTGGTTCCAATCCCATCAATTACATGTTGTGTATTTAACCCTCTGTACCCCCTTAAGTCTTGTCAGTGATTGTTTGTTTGTAAGCTATGTGCAAGTTATGTTCTGGTGTGCGATGGGTTTTGTACCCACTTGTATTATTTTGTATATTTTGGTTTTCGGAGATTTTGAGCACTTATTTAACTGCTCCGTTTATACCAAGTTCGATCTCCTGCACCTGACTTCCCTGCCACCAGCACGCACCCCTTACAAAATCACCGAACCGACTATGGAGTCAGCAGGAGCAGGTACCCCGGTTATAGGGGTGGAGGAGCGCATCCGGGAGCACACAGCGATGCTTCACCATCTTGGCACCGCCATGGGCCGCGTTGTCCGGACTATGGACTGCTGGGAGAGACAGGGAGTTCTTCCAGTGCCCCCACCAGCACAACCAGGGTCTTCTCTGAGCGCCCCTTTTACACCTGGTTCCAGTGGGATTCGTCTCTCCCTGCCCCAGGAGTACAACGGAGAGGCTGTGAACTGCCAGGGGTTCCTGCTTCAACTGGAGCTATACCTGGCCACTGTCCACCCGGCTCCATCGGGCCGTGAGAGGGTGTCCGCCCTCGTCTCGTGCCTCACCGGGAAAGCCGTGGATTGGGCCAACGCTGTGTGGAGAGAGGGAGATGCAGCGTTGGAGCAGTTTGAGGAGTTCCCCGCCGTTTCCGGGCAGTCTTTGACCACCCGCCCGAGGGTAGAGCGGCGGGTGAGCGCCTCTTCCATCTGAGGCAGGAGACGAGGTGCGCCCAGGAGTTCGCCCTGGAGTTTAGGATCCTGGCTGCCGGCGCAGGATGGAGCGACATCCGTCGGGAGTTGGCCTGCAGAGACACCACCCTCACGTTTGACCAGCTGGTGGACTTGTCCATCCGGCTGGACAACCTGCTGGCTACCCGCGGACGTTCTGATCGGGGTCCGGTGGTTCCATCCTCCCGCACACCCTCTCCAATACCCATGGAGCTGGGAGGGGCAGTGCGCAGGGAGACCGGAGGGGGTTCCCGCTCGTGCACCATCTGTGGCCGCAGAGGTCACACTGCAAACTAGTCTTTTCCTTGTTGACTCTTCTGCATTTCCCGTGGTGCTGGGCCTACCCTGGTTAGCTTGTCATAACCCCACTGTTTCTTGGCCACAGAGGGCTCTCACGGAGTAGTTGCGAGAGTGCTCAGGTAGGTGTTTAGGGGTTTCCGTTGGTGCTACTACGGTGGAGAGTCCAGACCAGGCACATTCCCTCCAAAAAGAAGGCGACTCAATTACCACCTCATCGATGGGGCGATTGTGCGATAGATCTCCTGGTAGACGCTGCACTTCCCAGGAGTCACGTGTATCCCCTCTCACACAGGCGGAGACGGAGGCTATGGAAACATATGTCTCCGAATCCCTGCGTCAGGGGTACATTTGGTCCTCCACTACACCCGCCTCCTTAATTTTATTTTTTGTGAAGAAGAAGGAGGGAGGTCTGCGCCCGTGTATTGACTATCGGGGTCTGAATCAGATCACTGTGAGGTATAGTTACCTGCTACCGCTCATAGCCACAGCGATAGAGTCAATGCATGGGGCGCGCTTCTTCACCAAACTAGATCTCAGGAGCGCTTACAACCTGGTGCATATCCGGGAGGGAGACGAGTGGAAGACGGCTTTCAGTACCACCTCTGGGCACTATGAGTACCTCGTCATGCCGTACGGGTTTATGAATGCGCCATCAGTCTTCCAAGCCTTTTTAGACAAGATTTTCAGGGACCTGCACGGGCAGGGTGTAGTGGTGTATATTGATGACATGTTGACATACTCCGTTACACGCGCTGAGCATGTGTCCCTGGTGCGCAGAGTGCTTGGTCGCCTGTTGGAGAATGACCTGTACGTCAAGGCTGAGAAATGCCTGTTCTTCCAACAGTCCGTTTCCTTCCTAGGGTATCACAGTCTCTATGGGGGTGCCACAGGGTTCAATTCTTGGACCGACTCTCTTCTCTGTATACATCAATGATGTCGCTCTTGCTGCTGGTGAGTCTCTGATCCACCTCTACGCAGACGACTCCATTCTGTATACTTCTGGCCCTTCTTTGGACACTGTGTTAACAACCCTCCAGGCAAGCTTCAATGCCATACAACTCTCCTTCCGTGGCCTCCACTTGCTCTTAAATACAAGTAAAACTAAATGCATGCTCTTCAACCGATCGCTGCCTGCACCTGCCCGCCTGTCCAACATCACTACTCTGGACAGCTCTGACTTAGAATACGTGGACAACTACAAATACCTAGGTGTCTGGTTAGACTGTAAACTCTCCTTCCAGACCCACATCAAACATCTCCAATCCAAAGTTAAATCTAGAATTGGCTTCCTATTTCGCAACAAAGCATCCTTCACTCATGCTGCCAAACATACCCTTGTAAAACTGACCATCCTACCAATCCTCGACTTCGGCGATGTCATTTACAAAACAGCCTCCAATACCCTACTCAACAAATTGGATGGAGTCTATCACATCCGTTTTGTCACCAAAGCCCCATATACTACCCACCATTGCGACCTGTACGCTCTCATTGGCTAGCCCTCGCTTAATACTCGTCGCCAAACCCACTGGCTCCATGTCATCTACAAGACCCTGCTAGGTAAAGTCCCCCATTATCTCAGCTCGCTGGTCACCAGCTCCTTTGCACCCCATTATTTTTATTTCTACTTTGCACATTCTTCCACTGCAAATCTACCATTCCAGTGTTTTACTTGCTATATTGTATTTACTTTGCCACCATGGCCTTTTTTTGCCTTTACCTCCCTTATCTCACCTCATTTGCTCACATCGTATATAGACTTGTTTCTACTGTATTATTGACTATATGTTTGTTTTACTCCATGTGTAACTCTGTGTCGTTGTATGTGTCGAACTGCTTTGCTTTATCTTGGCCAGGTCGCAATTGTAAATGAGAACTTGTTCTCAACTTGCCTACCTGGTTAAATAAAGGTGAAATAAAAATAAATACACATTTCCACCTCAGGGGTGGAGATGGAGAGTGACCGCATTGCAGCCGTGCATAATTGGCCGACTCCCACCACGGTAAAGGAGGTGCAGCGGTTCTTAGGGTTTGCCAACTACTACCGGAGGTTTATCCAGGGTTTCGGTCAGGTAGCGGCTCCCATTACCTCACTGCTGAGGTGCTTGCAGTGGACAGTGTGCTTGCAGTGGACAGCTGAGGCGGACAGGGACTTTTAGTCACCTGATGGCTCTGTTTACCTCGGCTCCCGTGCTGGCCCATCCGGATCCCTCTTTGGCGTTCATAGTGGAGGTGGACGCGTCCGAGGCTGGGATAGGAGTTGTGCTCTCTCAGCGCTCGGGTACGCCACCGTGAAAGTATGACATGGGGGACTGGGAGTTGTTGGTTGTCGTCAAGGCTTTGAAGGTGTGGAGACATTGGCTTGAGGGGGCTAGACACCCTTTTCTCATCTAGACTGACCACCGCAATCTGGAGTACATCCGGGCGGCGAGGAGACTGAACCCTCGCCAGGCAAGGTGGGCCATTTATCACCCGTTTTGTGTTTACCCTTTCTTCCCAGCTGCATGACACAGAGGAGCGGCCCACGGATCCCACTCCCATACTCCCCGCCTCCTGCCTGGTGGCGCCGGTAGTGTAGGGGGCGGGACATGGACATTGAACAGGTGTTACCTGCAGAGCCCGCTCCCGTCCAGTGTCCCGCTGGGCGTCTGTACGTCCCGTCTGCTGTTCGTGACCGGTTGATATATTGGGCTCACATGTCACCCTCCTCTGGTCATCCTTAGGATCGGTCGGACAGTGCGCTGTTTGAGCATGAGGTACTGGTGGCCTACCTTGGCTATGGACGTGAGGGTTTATGTTTCCTCCTGCGCCCAGTGTAAGGCTCCTAGGCACCTGCCCAGAGGTAAGCTACACCCCTTACCCGTTCCACAGCGGCCTTGGTCGCACCTGTTGGTGGATTTTCTTACTGATCTTCCACTCTCACAGAGTAACACCGCGATCCTGGTCGTTGTGGATTGTTTCTCTAAGTCCTGTCGTCTCCTCCCTCTGCCCAGTCTCCCTACAGCCATACAGACTGCGGAGGCCTTGTTTACACACGTCTTCCGGCACTACGGGGTGCCTGAGGATTTAGTGTCTGATCGGGGTCCCCAGTTCACGTCTAGGGTCTGGAAGGCGTTCATGGAACGTCTGGGGGTCTCGATCAGCCTTACTTCAGGTTTTCACCCCGAGAGTAATGGGCAAGTGGAGAGAGTTAACCAGGATGTGGGTAGGTTTCTGCGATCCTATTGCCAGGGGAGTGGGCGGAGTTCGTGCCCTGGGCCGAGATGGCACAGAACTCGCTTCGCCACTCCTCCACTAACATCTCTCCCATCCAGTGCGTACTGGGTTGGGTTTGGCGCCCCCCCCCTCCTGGGTTGTGCCGTGGCGGATATCTTTGTGGGCTATACTCGGCCTTGTCTCAGGATGGTAAGTTGGTGGTTGAAGATATCCCTCTAGTGGTGTGGGGGCTGTGCTTTGGCAAAATGGGTGGGGTTATATCCTTCCTGTTTGGCCCTGTCCGGGGGTATCATCGGATGGGGCCACAGTGTCTCTTGACCCCTCCTGTCTCAGCCTCCAGTATTTATGCTGCAGTAGTTGATGTGTCGGGGGGCTAGGGTCAGTTTGTTATATCTGCTACCTGTCCCAGACCTATTATTTGACCATGCTGGTCATTTATGAACATTTGAGCATCTTTGCCATGTTCTGTTATAATCTCCACCCGGCACAGCCAGAAGAGGACTGGCCACCCCTCATAGCCTGGTTCCTCTATAGGTTTCTTCCTAGGTTTTGGCCTTTCTAGGGAGTTTTTTCTAGCCAACGTGCTTCAACACCTGCATTGCTTACTGTTTGGGGTTTTAGGCTGGGTTTCTGTACAGCACTTTGAGATATCAGCTGATGTACGAATGGCTATATAAATAAATTTGATTTGGGGTACCAGCCGGTTCATGTGCCTTGGCATCAGGGTCAGACCGAGGTTCCTGCGGTGGACGACTGGTTCAGGCGCGCGGAGGAGACATGGGAAGCTGTCCATGTCCACCTTCAGCAGGCCGTGACGCGCCAGAAGAGTAATGTAGATCGCCTCCGCAGTGAGACCCCGGTGTTCACACCGGGGGACTGGGTCTGGCTCTCGACCCGAAACCTGCCCCTCCGCCTGCCCTGCTGGAAGCTGGGTTCGCGGTTTGTGGGGCCATTTAAAGTCCTGAGGAGAGTGAACGAGGTATGTTATAGGTTACAGCTTCCCCCCAATTACAGCATTAACCCCTCGTTCCATGTGTCTCTCCTCAGGCAGGTGGTGTCTGGTCCGCTACAGGAGTCTGAGGTGCGGGAGGTTCCTCCGACCCCTCTGGATATCGGGGGGGCCCCGGCGTACTCCGTTCGCTCCATACTGGTTTCAATGGCGAGGGGCCTTCAGTATCTCGTGGAGTGGGAGGGGTACGGCCCGGAGGAGAGGATCTGGGTTCCAGTCGAGGACGTGTTGAACCCATCTATGCTGCAGGAGTTCCACCGTGTTCGTCCGGATCGCCCTGCGCCTCGCCCTCCGGGTAGTTCCCGAGGCCGGTGTCGACGTGCTGCTGGAGCCATGCGTCAGGGTGGGGTACTGTCACGACTTCCACCGAAGTTGGTCCCTCTCCTTGTTCGGGCGGCGTTCGGTGGTCGAAGTCACCAACTTTCTAGACATCGCTGATTCTCTTTTAATTTTCCTTTGGTTTTGTCTTGTCTTGTATCACACCTGGTTCCAATCCCATCAATGACATGTTTTGTATTTAACCCTCTGTTCCCTCCTAATATCTTGTGGGTGATTGTTTGTTTGTAAGCTATGTGCAAGTTATGTTCTGGTGTGTGATGGGTTTTGTACCCACTTGTATTATTTTGTATATTTTGTTTTTCTGAGTTTTTGAGCACTTATTAACCTCTTGCGACGAGCAATCCCGTATCCGAGAGCGTAATCATAGCCTCAAACGCATTAGCATAACGCAGTGGACATAAATACCCCTAGAAACTTTTCCTATTCATGAAAATCGCAAATGAAATGAAATAAATATATTCAAACACAAGCTTAGCCTTTTGTTAACAGCACTGTCATCACAGATTTTCAAAATATGCGTTACAGCCAACGCTAGACAAGCATTTGTGTAAGTTTATCATGGCATAATGCTATGCTAGCTCTGCTGGCAGCAGGCAACATTTTCACAAAAATAAGAAAAGCAACCAAATCAAATCATTTACCTTTGAAGAACTTTGGATGCTTTCACTCAGGAGACTCCCCGTTAGATAGCAAATGTTCCTTTTTTCCAAAAATATTATTTTTTGTAGGCGAAATAGCTCCCGTTTCTTCATCATGCTTGGCTGAGAAATCGACCGTAAAATGCTACAACTATAACGGCAAACTTTTTTCAAAATTTGCTGCATAATATCGACAGAAACACGGCAAACGTTGTTTAGGATCCATCCTCAAGGTGTTTTTAACATATATATTCGATAATATATCAGTCGAGGCAATTGGTTTCTCATAAGAAGTGATTGGAAAAATGGCTACCTCAGTATTTTACACAAGATTTTCTGCGGGAGACACCACAAGCTATATACAGTGCCTTGCGAAAGTATTCGGCCCCCTTGAACTTTGCGACCTTTTGCCACATTTCAGGCTTCAAACATAAAGATATAAAACTGTATTTTTTTGTGAAGAATCAACAACAAGCGGGACACAATCATGAAGTGGAACGACATTTATTGGATATATCAAACTTTTTTAACAAATCAAAAACTGAAAAATTGGGCGTGCAAAATTATTCAGCCCCTTTACTTTCAGTGCAGCAAACTCTCTCCAGAGGTTCAGTGAGGATCTCTGAATGATCCAATGTTGACCTAAATGACTAATGATGATAAATACAATCCACCTGTGTGTAATCAAGTCTCCGTATAAATGCACCTGCACTGTGATAGTCTCAGAGGTCCGTTAAAAGCGCAGAGAGCATCATGAAGAACAAGGAACACACCAGGCAGGTCCGAGATACTGTTGTGAAGAAGTTTAAAGCCGGATTTGGATACAAAAAGATTTCCCAAGCTTTAAACATCCCAAGGAGCACTGTGCAAGCGATAATATTGAAATGGAAGGAGTATCAGACCACTGCAAATCTACCAAGACCTGGCCGTCCCTCTAAACTTTCAGCTCATACAAGGAGAAGACTGATCAGAGATGCAGCCAAGAGGCCCATGATCACTCTGGATGAACTGCAGAGATCTACAGCTGAGGTGGGAGACTCTGTCCATAGGACAACAATCAGTCGTATATTGCACAAATCTGGCCTTTATGGAAGAGTGGCAAGAAGAAAGCCATTTCTTAAAGATATCCATAAAAAGTGTTGTTTAAAGTTTGCCACAAGCCACCTGGGAGACACACCAAACATGTGGAAGAAGGTGCTCTGGTCAGATGAAACCAAAATTGAACTTTTTGGCAACAATGCAAAACTTTATGTTTGGCGTAAAAGCATCACCCTGAACACACCATCCCCACTGTCAAACATGGTGGTGGCAGCATCATGGTTCGGGCCTGCTTTTCTTCAGCAGGGACAGGGAAGATGGTTAAAATTGATGGGAAGATGGATGGAGCCAAATACAGGACCATTCTGGAAGAAAACCTGATGGAGTCTGCAAAAGACCTGAGACTGGGACGGAGATTTGTCTTCCAACAAGACAATGATCCAAAACATAAAGCAAAATCTACAATGGAATGGTTCAAAAATAAACATATTCAGGTGTTAGAATGGCCAAGTCAAAGTCCAGACCTGAATCCAATCGAGAATCTGTGGAAACAACTGAAAACTGCTGTTCACAAATGCTCTCCATCCAACCTCACTGAGCTCGAGCTGTTTTGCAAGGAGGAATGGGAAAAAAATTCAGTCTCTCGATGTGCAAAACTGATAGAGACATACCCCAAGCGACTTACAGCTGTAATCGCAGCAAAAGGTGGCGCTACAAAGTATTAACTTAAGGGGGCTGAATAATTTTGCACGCCCAATTTTTCAGTTTTTGATTTGTTAAAAAAGTTTGAAATATCCAATAAATGTCATTCCACTTCATGATTGTGTCCCACTTGTTGATTCTTCACAAAAAAATACAGTTTTATATCTTTATGTTTGAAGCCTGAAATGTGGCAAAAGGTCGCAAAGTTCAAGGGGGGCGAATACTTTCGCAAGGCACTGTATGGTCCCTTACAGCCATTCTTCAATGGAAATGCCTAAAAAGACGTCACAATTCTGTAGACACCTTGCGGAATACGTGGAAAATGTAAGCTCATTCGTAGCTCATTCACAGCCATATAAGGAGTCATTGGCATGAGGCGGTTTCAAAAAATGCGACACTTCTTGGTTGGATATTTATCTGGGTTTCGCCTGTAACATCAGTTCTGTGGCACTCACAGACAATATCTTTGCAGTTTTGGAAACGTCAGTGTTTTCTTTCTTAAGCTGTCAATTATATGCATAGTCGAGCATCTTTTCGTGACAAAATATGTTGTTTAAAACGGGAACGTTTTTCATCCAAAATGTTTAATAGCGCCACCTAATGCATAACTGGTTAAACTGCTCCGTTTATACCAAGTTCGATCTCCTGCGCCTGACTTCCCTGCCACCAGCACGCACCCCCTTACAGCGGGGACTAGCCCCCTCCGGACCACCCCCCAGACTTCCTCACCTACATTGTGCCCCCTTAGATTTTTGGGTGCATGACACCCCTGGCGGCTAGTGTATAGCTCAACCAATTAGCAAGTGAGAAATTAGTTTCCTACTTCCGACTACCACATGAAAGTGGCACTGATGTTCCATAACCTTACATGTAACCTTACAAAATAAAGGAGAATCTTGAGTAAATGAGGGGTACAAAGTATATTGAAAGCATTGCTTCCACACATATGTGGTTCCTGGTTAAGCAATTAACATCCCTTCATCCTTAGGGTCATGCATAAAAATGTCAAGTTGCCCATTATTTTGGCTACCCATGGTTGGAAGAAGAGATCTCAGTGACTTTGAAAAAGGGGTCTCAAAGGAGAATAGTGTTCCTCAGTCCCCCTCATCAATCTACACACAATACCCTATAATGACAAAGCAAAAACAGGTTGAGAAATGTTTGCAAATGTATAAAACATATTTTTTTCCTGAAATATCACATTTACATAACTATTCAGACCTTTTACTCAGAACTTTGAAGCACCTTTGGCAGCGATTACAGCCTCGAGTCTTCTTGGGTATGACGCTACAAGTTTGGTACATCTGTATTTGGGGAGTTTCTCCCATTCTTCTCTGCAAATCCTCTCAAGCTCTGTCAGGTTGGATTGGGAGCTTTGCTGCACAGATATTTTCAGTTCTCTCCAGAAATGTTCGATTGGATTCAAGTCCGGACTCTGGCTGGGCCACTCAAGGACATTCAGAGACTTGTCCTGAAGCCACTCCTGCCTTGTCTTGGCTGTGTACTTAGGGTCATTGTCCTGTTGTAAGGTGAACCTTTGCCCCTGTCTGAGGTCCTGAGCACTCTGGAGAAGGTTGCCATCAAGCACCTCTCTGTACTTTGCTCTGTTCATCTCGATCCTGACTAGTCTCCCAGTCCCTGCCGCTGAAAAACATGCTTCACTGTAGCGATGGTGCCAGGTTTCCTCCAGACGTGAAGCTTGACATTTAGGCAAAAGAGTTCAATCTTGGTTTCATCAGACCAGAGAATCTTGTTTCTCATGGTCTGAGAGTCTTTAGGTGCCTTTTGGCAAACTCCAAGTGGGCTGTCATGTGCATTTTACTGAGAAGTGGCTTCCGTCTGGCCGCTCTACCATAAAGGCCTGATTGGTGGGGTGCTGCAGAGATGGTTGTCCTTCTGAAAGGTTCTCCCCCCTCCACAGGGCGGCCAGCTCTAGGAAGAGTCTTGGTGGTTCCAAACTTCTTCCATTTAAGAATGATGGAGGCCATTGTCTCAACACAATCCTGTCTCGGACCTCTACGGACAATTCCTTTGACCTCATGGCTTGGTTTTTGTTCTGATAAGCACCGTCAACTGTGGGACCTTATATAGACTGTAATGAATACTCAGGGAGTAAAAGGTGTCGATTCACGCGCAGAGTGAGGGAGGTATTTATTTCGCCTTCGAAGGCAGGAATCGTGGTCACAGGCAGGCAATGGTCATGCACAGGTAGGCAAACAGGCAGGTGAATCAAAACGACGACTGAAGGCTGTAACTGGTTCTCGCAAACATGCTAGGAAGGCTTAGTAGAGTCAAAACGAACAATACCTCACAAAGGCACAAATTGTTATGCAGGTGAGTGAGGACCCAAAAGCGATTTAACAGAAACAGAGTCTTTTAATGTCCAAACAGGGAAAACATAAATCCTCAATCTTTACAGGAGATGTCCAAACAGGGAAAACATAAATCCTCTATCTTTACAGGAGAGTCCCCCTTCTAGTAGTAGAGGAGAATAGCAGGGCTAGCGGCAACAGACTGCTGGTCCCTCCGGGTAGGCGCGGGCCGTAGAGGACAGAGACACCTGCTCACACGCAGCATCTGATGAAGAGGCAGATTACGACAGGACGGGACAAGGGCAAAGCAAACAAGAATCCGACAAGGACAGAAGCAGAAACAGAGAGAGAAATAGAGACTTAATCAGAGGGCAAAAGAGGGGACAGGTGTGAGAGAGTAAACGAGGTCGTTAGGAGAATGAGGAACAGCTGGGAGCAGGAACGGAACGATAGAGAGAGAGAAAGTAACCTAATACGACCAGCAGGGGGAAACGAAGAGAAGAGAAAGCACAGGGACAAGACATAACATGACAATACATGACAGTACCCCCCCCACTCACCGAGCGCCTCCTGGCGCACTCGAGGAGGAAACCTGGCGGAAACGGAGGAAATCATCGATCAGCGAACGGTCCAGCACGTCCCGAGATGGAACCCAACTCCTTTCCTCAGGACCGTACCCCTCCCAATCCACTAGGTACTGAAGACCACGGCCCCGCGGACGCATGTCCATAATCTTCCGGACCCTGTAGATAGGTGCGCCCTCGACAAGGACGGGGGGGGGGGGGGGGCGCGAAGAAAAGGCTTGACACAGGAGACATGGAAGACCGGGTGGACGCGACGAAGATGTCGCGGAAGAAGAAGTCGCACTGCGACAGGATTAACGACCTGAGAAATACGGAACGGACCAATGAACCGCTGGGTCAATTTGCGAAAAGCTGTCATAAGGGGAAGGTTACGAGTGGAGAGCCATACTCTCTGACCGCGACAATACCTAGGACTCTTAGTCCTACGCTTATTAGCGGCTCTCACAGTCTGCGCCCTATAACGGCAAAGTGCAGACCTGACCCTCTTCCAGGTGCGCTCACAACGTTGGACAAAAGCCTGAGCGGAGGGGACGCTGGACTCGGCGAGCTGGGACGAGCACAGAGGAGGCTGGTACCCGAGGCTACTCTGAAAAGGAGATAGCCCGGTCGCAGATGAAGGAAGCGAGTTGTGAGCGTATTCTGCCCAGGGGAGCTGTTCTGCCCAAGACGCAGGGTTTCGAAAGGAAAGACTGCGTAAGATGCAACCAATAGTCTGATTGGCCCGTTCTGCTTGACCGTTAGACTGGGGGTGAAAACCGGAAGAGAGACTGACGGAAGCCCCAATCAAACGGCAAAACTCCCTCCAAAATTGAGACGTGAATTGCGGATCCCTGTCCGAAACGGCGTCTGACGGAAGGCCACGAATTCTGAAAACATTCTCAATGATGATTTGTGCCGTCTCTTTAGCAGAAGGAAGCTTAGCGAGGGGAATAAAATGAGCCGCCTTAGAGAACCTATCGACAACCGTTAGAATAACAGTCTTCCCCGCTGACGAAGGCAGACCGGTAATAAAGTCTAAGGCGATGTGAGACCACGGTCGAGAGGGAATGGAAAGCGGTCTGAGACGGCCGGCAGGAGGGGAGTTACCGGACTTAGTCTGCGCGCAGTCCGAACAAGCAGCCACGAAACGACGCGTGTCACGCTCCTGAGTGGGCCACCAAAAACGCTGGCGAATAGAAGCAAGCGTACCCCGAACGCCGGGGTGGCCGGCTAACTTGGCAGAGTGAGCCCACTGAAGAACGGCCAGACGAGTAGGAACGGGAACGAAAAGAAGGTTCCTAGGACAAGCGCGCGGCGACGGAGTGTGAGTGAGTGCTTGCTTTACCTGCCTCTCAATTCCCCAGACAGTCAACCCGACAACACACCCCTCAGGGAGAATCCCCTCGGGGTCGGTGGAGGCTACTGAAGAACTGAAGAGACGGGATAAAGCATCAGGCTTGGTGTTCTTTGAGCCCGGACGATAAGAAATAACGAACTCGAAACGAGCGAAAAACAGCGCCCAACGAGCCTGACGCGCATTAAGTCGTTTGGCAGAACGGATGTACTCAAGGTTCTTATGGTCAGTCCAAACGACAAAAGGAACGGTCGCCCCCTCCAACCACTGTCGCCATTCGCCTAGGGCTAAGCGGATGGCGAGCAGTTCGCGGTTTCCCACATCATAGTTACGTTCTGACGGCGACAGGCGATGAGAAAATACGCGCAGGGTGGACCTTATCGTCAGAATGGGAGCGCTGGGACAGAATGGCTCCCACGCCCACCTCTGACGCGTCAACCTCGACAATGAACTGTCTAGAGACGTCAGGTGTAACAAGGATAGGAGCGGATGTAAAACGCTTCTTGAGGAGATCAAAAGCTCCCTGGGCGGAAACGGACCACTTAAAGCACGTCTTGACAGAAGTAAGGGCTGTGAGAGGAGCTGCCACCTGACCGAAATTACGAATGAAACGACGATAGAAATTCGCGAAACCGAGAAAGCGCTGCAGCTCGACACGTGACTTAGGGACGGGCCAATCGCTGACAGCTTGGACCTTAGCGGGATCCATCTGAATGCCTTCAGCGGAAATAACAGAACCGAGAAATGTGACGGAGGAGACATGAAAAGCGCACTTCTCAGCCTTCACATAAAGACAATTCTCTAAAAGGCGCTGGAGGACACGTCGAACGTGCTGAACATGAATCTGGAGTGACGGTGAAAAAATCACGATATCGTCAAGGTAAACGAAAACAAAGATGTTCAGCATGTCTCTCAGTACATCATTCACTAATGCCTGAAAGACAGCTGGAGCGTTAGCGAGACCGAACGGCAGAACCCGGTATTCAAAGTGCCCTAACGGAGTGTTAAACGCTGTTTTCCACTCGTCCCCCTCCCTGATGCGCACGAGATGGTAAGCGTTACGAAGGTCCAACTTAGTGAAAAACCTGGCTCCCTGCAGGATCTCGAAGGCTGAAGACATAAGGGGAAGCGGATAACGATTCTTAACCGTTATGTCATTCAGCCCTCGATAATCCACGCAGGGGCGCAGGGTCCCGTCCTTTTCTTAACAAAAAAACCCCGCTCCGGCGGGAGAGGAGGAAGGGACTACGGTACCGGCGTCGAGAGCTACAGACAAATAATCTTCGAGAGCCTTACGTTCGGGAGCCGACAGAGAGTATAGTCTACCCCGGGGGGGAGTGGTACCCGGAAGGAGATCAATACTACAATCATACGACCGGTGAGGAGGAAGGGAGGTGGCCCTGGACCGACTGAAGACCGTGAGCAGATCATGATATTCCTCCGGCACCCCTGTCAAATCACCAGGCTCCTCCTGTGAAGAGGGGGCAGAAGAAACAGGTGGAATAGCAGACATTAAACACTTCACATGACAAGAGACGTTCCAGGAGAGGATAGAGTTACTAGACCAATTAATAGAAGGATTATGACACACTAGCCAGGGATGGCCCAAAACAACAGGTGTAAAAGGTGAACGAAAAATCAAAAAATAAATGGTTTCGCTATGATTACCAGAGACAGTGAGGGTTAAAGGTAGCGTTTCACGCTGAATCCTGGGGAGAGGACTACCATCCAAGGCGAACATGGCCGTGGGCTCCCCTAACTGTCTGAGAGGAATGTCATGTTCCCGAGCCCAGGCTTCGTCCATAAAACAGCCCTCCGCCCCAGAGTCTATCAAGGCACTGCAGGAAGCTGCCGAACCGGTCCAGCGTAGATGGACCGACAAGGTAGTACAGGATCTTGAAGGAGAGACCTGAGTAGTAGCGCTCACCAGTAGCCCTCCGCTTACTGATGAGCTCTGGCTTTTACTGGACATGAAATGACAAAATGACCAGCGGAACCGCAATAGAGACAGAGGCGGGTTGGTGATTCTCCGTTCCCTCTCCTTAGTCGAGATGCGAATACCCCCCAGCTGCATGGGCTCAGCACCTGAGCCAGTGGAGGAAGATGGTAGTGATGCGGAGAGGGGGGAAACGGATAACGCGAGCTCTCTTCCACGAGCTCGGTGACGAAGATCTACCCGTCGTTCTATACGAATAGCGAGTTCAATCAAAGAATCCACGCTGGAAGGAACCTCCCGGGAGAGAATCTCATCCTTTACCTCCGCGTGGAGACCCTCCAGAAAACGAGCGAGCAACGCCGGCTCGTTCCAGTCACTGGAGGCAGCAAGAGTGCGAAACTCTATAGAGTAGTCCGTTATGGATCGATTACCTTGACATAGGGAAGACAGGGCCCTGGAAGCTTCTTTCCCAAAAACTGAACGATCAAAAACCCGTATCATCTCCTCCTTAAAGTTCTGATACTGGTTAGTACACTCAGCCCTTGCCTCCCAGATTGCCGTGCCCCACTCACGAGCCCGTCCAGTAAGGAGAGATATGACGTAGGCGATACGAGCTGTACCCCTGGAGTACGTGTTGGGCTGGAGAGAGAGAACACAATATCACACTGGGTGAGGAACGAGCGGCATTCAGTGGGCTCCCCAGAGTAACACGGTGGGTTATTAATTCTGGGCTCCGGAGACTCGGAAGCCCTGGAAGTAGCCGGTGGATCGAGGCGGAGATTGTGAATATGTTTCGAGAGGTCGGAGACTTGGGCGGCCAGGGTCTCAACGGCATGTCGAGCAGCAGACAATTCCTGCTCGTGTCTGCCTAGCATCGCTCCCTGGATCTCGACGGCTGAGTAGAGAGGATCCGAAGTCGCTGGGTCCATTCTTGGTCGGATTCTTCTGTTATGCAGGTGAGTGAGGACCCAAAAGCGATTTAACAGAAACAGAGTCTTTTAATGTCCAAACAGGGAAAACATAAATCCTCTATCTTTACAGGAGAGTCCCCCTTCTAGTAGTAGAGGAGAATAGCAGGGCTAGCGGCAACAGACTGCTGGTCCCTCCGGGTAGGCGCGGGCCGTAGAGGACAGAGACACCTGCTCACACGCAGCATCTGATGAAGAGGCAGATTACGACAGGACGGGACAAGGGCAAAGCAAACAAGAATCCGACAAGGACAGAAGCAGAAACAGAGAGAGAAATAGAGACTTAATCAGAGGGCAAAAGAGGGGACAGGTGTGAGAGAGTAAACGAGGTCGTTAGGAGAATGAGGAACAGCTGGGAGCAGGAACGGAACGATAGAGAGAGAGAAAGTAACCTAATACGACCAGCAGGGGGAAACGAAGAGAAGAGAAAGCACAGGGACAAGACATAACATGACAATACATGACACAAATAGAATGAACTGAACTAAACGAGGAGCTGATGAGACCAGGTGAGTAACTAACACAGGTGAAATCAATGAACAAAAATGAAAGACAGGGCTACGTTCAAGAACACAAACAAAACAGGACTAGGTTCAAGAACACAACGAAACAGAACACAAGGTTGACTAAGAAAATAAACACAGAACCTTACATAGACAGGTGTGTGGCTTTCTAAATCATGTCCAATCAATTGCATTTCACACAGGTGGATTCCAATCAAGTTGTCGAAACATCTCAAGGATGATCAATGAGCTCAATTTCGAGTATCATAGCAAATGGTATGAATACTTATGTAAATATGATATTTCTGTTTTTTATTGTTAATAAATTAGCAAAATGTTTAAAACCTGTTTTTGCTTTGTCATTATGGAGTATTGTGTGTAGATTTATGAGGGGAAAACATAATTGAATCAGTGTTAGAATAAGGCTGTAATGTAACAAATTGTGGAAAAAGTAAAGTGGTGTGAATACTTTCCGAATGCACTGTATGGGAGATTATGGACCAGGGCTTTCCCCCACCATCAACAAAACACTAAATGATGGAATGTCGCATCCCTCCAATAGAGTTCCAGACACATCTATGCCAAGGCGCATTGAAGCCGTACTGGCTCCTCGTGGTGGCCCAACGCCCTATTAAGATACTATATGTTGGTGTCGTCTTTATTTCGCCAGTTAGATTCATCAGGAAATGCTATATCATTTCTAGTTTATTCTACTGTAGGTGACGTCATTATTGCAGGAAAGATCGTTCAGTTGAGTTTTGGAATTTGCGTGTGATGGACTGTTGTTTGGGAATGTTAATCTTCTTAAATAACAGGGCGTTAATGCTGAAATATTTTCAACGCATTCCTTATGTGTAATTACTGTAGCTGCACCCTTGTGATGCATAACAATACTGCGCTAGATTGAAATGAATTGGATAACCATGTTTTACATTTGATTCAATCACAGCCAACCATGCACGCTTTGGTATGTCCACACCCCTTTTTCGTCGGCTAAAAGTGGCACAAAGACGCGCTGGCTTTAGGACTTTTTTACAAGTTTGGTCTTCCCCTTTAAAAGTCTGCAGCCCTAGCGGTGATCATTGGACTGAAAACTCTGCGGAGGGGAAGATGAGAATGAAATAGCTTGAACAAGAAGCCGGGATCATGGCGGCACCGCTCGGGCGGGACACTCTACCTGACCACTGGTCCTATGGAGTTTATCGAGATGGCAGGGTCTTCTTCATCAAGTGAGCATGCACTGTGATGTTTTACATTTAAGCTGTACTGGTGAAACGGGTTAATTACGCAGTTATTCACGTTCTCCTCGTCCAGTAACAGGTGTTTTCTTTCTTTCAGTGATAAAACTCACAGCACTACTTGGCTCCATCCCCGTACGGGTGAACCTGTCAACTCTGGACACATGATACGATCAGGTACGCGCAGGAATTAATAATACGATATTTCATGACTGCTGTGCACATTGTGCTTTAGCC
The DNA here is from genome assembly GCF_034236695.1 of Oncorhynchus nerka. Taxonomy (NCBI): domain Eukaryota; kingdom Metazoa; phylum Chordata; class Actinopteri; order Salmoniformes; family Salmonidae; genus Oncorhynchus; species Oncorhynchus nerka. The sequence goes on from NC_088422.1 coordinate 75,980,446, forward strand.
TACCACATGTAGATATGTATATATTCACGCAGCCCATTGTATTCATGTTTTAGATTTACCACTGGGATGGGAAGAAGGATTCTCGGACGAGGGGGCCAGCTACTTCATTAAGTGAGTGCAGCTTTATGTTGTTAATGTATGGGATGTGCGTGACTCTAAGTCCGATTCGAGCTCGAATAGCTCATAGCTGTAGGCATATTGTTGTGTCTGTAGTACGCTTGAAGGCATGAGGTCTTTTAAATGCATCAATTGCAGCGGGTTGAGAAATGATGACGTTGCAATGCAAGCCGTCACCTTCTTTCTCACGGTTACACTTACAAATACCCCAAGTGTTCATGGATACAATGTTGTACTAGGACACAGCGCTCGGGTTTGCTGATTTGGTTTGTCATTTATGAATGTCACAGAGAAGCCTATTGCTCCTGACTAGCCCCATATGATACCTTTATTAGGCTACTGGCTGAACGATATCAAATGCTGTATAGCATAGACTACTACTTCATGCAAATGTTTAGTCAGGGATTTCTGCTATGTTAGGCTATTCAGGCTTTATATGATACAAGTATATTGCAATGTCATTGCCAACAGTGGCAGTCAGTGCCGTTTAAGATTTTTTTCATGAGCATGGCCTTATTTCTATTACAGCATATTGGATGACTGTCATTCATATCCATTCACCCAGTTGTCACCATATTCGCTAAAGTAATGTCATAGTCAGCATAGCTAATAGAACTAACACGTTAGTAAACCCACTACAATAATACAATAGCGTTACAGTGTACAGTCATTAGGCCCCACTGGCAATAAATTAGTAAAACCTAAAGCTTACCTTGACTTGGAAGAGTTCCAGTGTTGTGTTGGAAAGTGATAGCCAGCTAGCTAACATAGCATGCCTCTGTTAGAGCAGGGTGTTCTTGTAGGCTAAACTAGGTAGCTGCATTTCTCTCTTGCTTCTCTTTCATTTTGGAATGAGTTAATTTGTTCAAAACTGTTCAACTAGTGTCTTTCTCTCTCTTTGAGTCAACTACTCACCACATGTTATGCACTGCAGTACTAGCTAGATTAATTCTCTGATCCTTTGATTGGGTGGACAACATGTCAGATCATGCTGCAAGAGCTCTGATAGGTTGGAGGGCATCCTCCGGAAGTTGTCATAATTACTGTGTAAGTCTATGGAAAGGGGTGAGAACCATGAGCCTCCTAAGTTTTGTATTGAAGTCAATGTACCCAAAGGAGGACGGAAGCTAGCTGTCCCCCGGCTACAGCATGGTTCTACCCTACAGAGTGCTGTTGAGTGTACTGTAGACCTTCTTTGCAAAATAATGTGTTTTAATCAATTATTTGGTGGCGTGATTATATTTAGTATAGTTTGATCTAAAAAGGATAGCTTTTTAAATGTTTTAAAAATTTTCTTTTTATGAAATTCAGTGAGGAGGATGGTCCTTCCCTTCTTCCTCTGAGGAGCCTCCACTGATTGCCAACCACTAATTGTTATTTTTCTGGACCATTTTATTATGATTTATTCAGTAATTTATCTATAGTTTTGTCAAATCATAGACTGCTGTCTTTAAACTTTTAGCCTAATGTATGCATCCGTTGCCTATGCTTACTTTAGGTTTCAGACAGAAATTAGCCAGGCCTATTATAAACCAGCGCCTTGAAATACATTTCCTGTTATTTTGACAGAACTCCCCAAAGGTGAGATGAATGAAAATATGATTGTGTTTGACCAACATAACCTAATGCTATATTGTTTGGAGAAAGGTCATGTTTGCATTTCTTCAGGATCTGTAGCTAGATAATATCCTACTTTTATCCTTCTTTTAATTGACTTTCTTTCTATTTAGAACATCTGTGTTTGAGGAAGAGAGAGGACTGAACACACACACACACACACTCTCTGATGGGATGTAATTGCCCATCTGTCCAACGGATACGCCTGCATGGAGTGTTTTAACATGTACATGTTTAACACAGTTTTGTATCACAATATATTGTGATTTGATTACAGACATCACAATAGATTGACAGGCTAAATTGATGCTCTATGTTGAAGTTTCATGCCAATTAACTCTTGCTTTCTGCCCACATCATTTAGAAAATAAAGGGCAATGCCAAGCAGGACTGAAAGAAATCTATTGAAATTCAGCTCACACCCTCCAATACGCAAGACCTCTACTCTCTCCATTAGCTGTGTGTGTTTGTGTGTGTGGCTGAGGAAGGGGCAGGAGAGGAGCTTGTGTGTCTGTGACCATATGGTGACAGAGATGTATAGCATGATTACAGTCTTGAGGCAGCGAGAACAGGATCCCCAAAGTCACACTTTTTCTATCCAGAAAATGATTATGGCTCCCAAAAACCAATCCACCATATCTACCAGAGCATTCTGTCAGTCTTTGTCTTTCTCTTGGCTACAAACAGGCTGTGCTATATTTGTAGAAGTAACATTAAACCACTCACTTCTTTCTACAGTATTTTATTTGTTTACCCAGACACTCAGTAGAGAGCCATTTGCATTATCTATGTCCTTCTGCAGTGTTTCACATCTTGTTTGTTGATGGGAATCAACTCTGTAGGCTGTGGCTTCCAGTGTGTAGCAGATGGGTCCCTGGAAGAGGAAGAAACACACAGAGTAGATAACAGACCACTCTGAAAACCAACTGATAAATTAAGCTAACAATGACAACTGACAAGTCTACTTTTCCTAGCCACGTGCTTATACATCTGCATTACTTGCTGTTTGGGGTTTTAGGCTGGGCTTCTGTATAGCACTTTGTGATATCTGTTGATGTGAAAAGGGCTTTATAAATACAATTGATTGATACTGTAAAGCAAGTGTAAACATAGAGAATGCTTGAGCAGGGGTTCCTCATTGTGAACCAATGGAAGGAGAACTCCTTCCACCATGGGTGATTTCTGGCGGGTAGCAACTCAGTCACAGAGTTTCTAAACCCAGAGGCGCAACATCAAGGGACTTCCGGGAGCGCTTGTGAAACAGACCAAACAGACCAGGCCGGGGTTTGAGAAGTCAATGGGAGAACTGAAAAAGTCTTCTTAGTTGTTAATTTTCTCAAAATCTAATAGATCAACCTAGATTTGAGCCATTTTCTTCAGTAGATAAGACAAATTGACACATTTTCTTTTTGGTCAAAAACTTTATATCGAAGAAGTGCCTTTGATTTGATCGCCTGCTCATGCCGATGACCTGTTTCTACGTATGAGCTTAGCTAGCCAACGTTGCCATGACATCACCTACAAGTGTGATCGGGGATTTCTATTGGAGAAGCAGTTTTAGCCTTCATACTGTACTGTCTTTGAATCAGTGTTATCAGCTTATTAGCCAGTTACAGAATCATTTTCAGCCGGCTACATTTTTCACTTCATTTTAACTAGGCTACTTTTCATTTAACAGTTTCAATTCGCAAGTCCGTCGCGCCCTCTCCCGCTAGAATGAACAATATGCATCTTCTAGCGATCTATTGATGGGATCGGTGCCTGTCAGTCAGAAAGTAAGCAATAACAGGGTAAACTTGGCAGAGAGGAAGTGGCGAAGGGAGAGGTTTCACTGTCGCCAAAATCTGTCCAAAACAAGCCCACTGCATGTTTATGGGCTTATTTTGGACCTAAGCTTGTTGCCTGCCTTCCCGCCTTTGGGACAACTACTCCCATTGTTAGGGCGGAGTGTCACGTTCTGACCTTAGTTCTTTTGTTATGTCTTTGTTTTAGTATGGTCAGGGCGTGAGTTTGGTGGGTTGTCTATGTTAGTTTTTCTATGATTTGCTATTTCTGTGTTTGGCCTGGTATGGTTCTCAATTAGAGGCAGCTGTCAATCGTTGTCCCTGATTGAGAACCATATTTAGGTAGCCTGTTTTCTATTGTGTTTCGTGGGTGATTATTTTCTGTGTCTGTGTGCTCCACACGGAACTGTTTCGGTTTGTTATTTCACGTGTCGTTTATTGTTTTGTTTCAGTGTTCACTTGTTTAAATAAAGAGCATGAACACGTACCACGCTGCGCATTGGTCCTCCGATCCTTACTACTCCTCCTCGTCAGAGGAAGACAACCGTTACACGGAGACATGAGCATCTCGTCATTATATACAGATATCTGGTTGCAGTCAAATTTCTTTACACAGAGGGAAGAGAGCATGATGCTCATGAATTTGCAAGTATTCAGACCCCTTCCCCTTTTTCACAATTTGTTACATTTACAGCCCTCAAATCTACTCACAATACTCCATAATGGCAAAGCGAAAACAGGTTTTTAGAAATGTTTAATTTATTAAATGTATTAATTTCTGATTTACATACAGTAGGGAGAACAATTATTTGATACATCAGAAAAGCAGAACTTAATATTTGGTACAGAAACCTTTGTTTGCAATTACAGAGATCATACTTTTCCTGTAGTTCTTGACCAGGTTTGCACACACTGCAGCAGGGATTTTGGCCCACTCCTCCATACAGACCTTCTCCAGATCCTTCAGGTTTTGGGGCTGTCGCTGGGCAATACGGACTTTCAGCTCCCTCCAAAGATGTTCTATTGGGTTCAGGTCTGGAGACTGGCTAGGCCACTCCAGGACCTTGAGATGCTTCTTACGGAGCCACTCCTTAGTTGCCCTGGCTGTGTGTTTCGGGTCGTTGTCATGCTGGAAGACGCAGCCACGACCCATCTTCAATGCTCTTACTGAGGGAAGGAGGTTGTTGGCCAAGATCTCACGATGGCCCCATCCATCCTCCCCTCAATACGGTGCAGTTGTCCTGTCCCCTTTGCAGAAAAGCATCCCCAAAGAATGATGTTTCCACCTCCATGCTTCACGGTTGGGATGGGGTTCTTGGGGTTGTACTCATCCTTCTTCTTCCTCCAAACACGGCGAGTGGAGTTTAGACCAAAAAGCTCTATTTTTGACTCATCAGACCACATGACCTTCTCCCATTCCTCCTCTGGATCCTCCAGATGGTCATTGGCAAACTTCAGACGGGCTTGAGCAGGCGGACCTTGCGTGCGCTGCAGGATTTTAATCCATGACGGCGTAGTGTGTTACTAATGGTTTTCTTTGAGACTGTGGTCTCAGCTCTCTTCAGGTCATTGACCAGGTCCTGCCGTGTAGTTCTGGGCTGATCCCTCACCTTCCTCATGATCATTGATGCCCCACGAGGTGAGATCTTGCATGGAGCCCCAGACCAAGGGTGATTGAACTTGAACTTGAACTTGAATTTTAGAATAATTGCGCCAACAGTTGTTGCCTTCTCACCAAGCTGCTTGCCTATTGTCCTGTAGCACATCCCAGCCTTGTGCAGGTCTACAAGTTTACCCCTGATGTCCTTACACAGCTCTCGGGTCTTGGCCATTGTGGAGAGGCAAAATCGGCAGTGTATCAAATACTTGTTCTCCCCACTGTAAGTATTCATACCATTTGCTATGAGACTCGAAATTGAGCTCAGGTGCATCCTGTTTCCATTGAACATCCTTAAGTTGTTTCTACAATTGATTGGACTTTATTTGGAAAGACACACACTTGTCTATATAAAGTCCCACAGTTGACAGTGCATGTCAGAGCAAAAACCAAGCCATGAGTTCGAAATAATTGTCCATAGAGCTCCGAGACAGGACTGTGTCGAGGCACAGATCTGGTGAAGCGTACCAAAATATTTCTGCAGCATAGAAGATCCCCAAGAACAGTCGCCTTCCTCATTCTTAAATGGAAAATGTTTAGAACCACCAAGACTCTTCCTAGAGCTGTCCGCCCAGCCAAACTGAGCAATCGAGGGAGAAGGGCCTTGGTAAGGGAGGTGACCAAGAACCCAATGTTCACTCTTCCAGAGCTCCAGAGTTCCTCTTTGGTGATGGGAGAACCTTCCAGAAGGACAACCATCTCTGCAGCAACTCACCAATCAGGCCTTTATGGTAGAGTGGCCAGACGAAAGCCACTCCCCAGTAAAAGGCAAATGACAGACCGCTTAGAGTTTGACAAAAGGCACCTAAAGAACTCTCAGACCATGAGAAACAAGATTCTCCGGTCTGATGAAACCAAGATTGAACTCTTTGGCCTGAATGCCAAGCGTCACATCTGGAGGAAACCTGGCACCATCCCTACGGTGATGCATGGTGGTGGCAGCATCATGCTGTGGGTATTTTTCAGCGGCAGGGACTGGGAGACTAGTCAGCATTGAGGGAAAGATGAACAGAGCAAAGTACAGAGAGACCTTTGATTAAAACCTGCTCCTGAGCGTTCAGGACCTCAGACTAAGTTCACCTTTCAACAGGACAACAACCCTAAGCACACAGCCAAGACAATGCAAGAGTGACCCAAATCTCTGAATGTCCTTGAGTGGCTCAGCCAGAGCCCGGACTTGAACCAGATCTAACATCTCTGGAGAGACCTGAAAATATCTGTACAGCGACACTCCCCATCCAACCTGACAGAGCTTGAGATGATCTGCAGAGAAGAATGGGAGAAACTCCCCAAATACTGGTGTGCCATGCTTGCCCCTGTATGTGTGTGTGCATTGTGTGAGTCTAGCCATTAGCAATGATCAAATCAAATCAAATTTTATTTGTCACATACACATGGTTAGCAGATGTTAATGCGAGTGTAGCGAAATGCTTGTGCTTCTAGTTCCGACAATGCAGTAATAACCAACAAGTAATCTAGCTAACAATTCCAAAACTACTACCTTATAGACACAATTGTAAAGGGATAAAGAATATGTACATAAAGATATATGAATGAGTGATGGTACAGAGCGGCATAGGCAAGATACAGTAGATGGTATTGAGTGCAGTATATACATATGAGATGAGTATGTAAACAAAGTGGCATAGTTAAAGTGGCTAGTGATCATGTATTACATAAGGATGCAGTAGATTATATAGAGTACAGTATATACGTATACATATGAGATGAATAATGTAAGGTATGTAAACATTATATTAGGTAGCATTGTTTAAAGTGGCTAGTGATATATTTTACATCATTTCCCATCAATTCCCTTTATTAAAGTGGCTGGAGTTGAGTCAGTGTGTTGGTAGCAGCCACTCAATGTTAGTGGTGGCTGTTTAACAGTCTGATGGCCTTGAGATAGAAGCTGTTTTTCAGTCTCTCGGTCCCAGCTTTGATGCACCTGTACTGACCTCGCCTTCTGGATGATAGCGGGGTGAACAGGCAGTGGCTCGGGTGGTTGTTGTCCTTGATGATCTTTATGGCCTTCCTGTGACATCGGGTGGTGTAGGTGTCCTGGAGGGCAGGTAGTTTGCCCCCGGTGATGCGTTGTGCAGACCTCACTACCTTCTGGAGAGCCTTACGGTTGTGGGCGGAGCAGTTGTCGTACCAGGCGGTGATACAGCCCGACAGGATGCTCTCGATTGTGCATCTGTAGAAGTTTGTGAGTGCTTTTGGTGGCAAGCCGAATTTCTTCAGCCTCCTGAGGTTGAAGAGGCGCTGCTGCGCCTTCTTCACGATGCTGTCTGTGTGGGTGGACCAATTCAGTTTGTCTGTGATGTGTACGCCGAGGAACTTAAAACTTACTACCCTCTCCACTACTGTTCCATCGATGTGGATAGGGGGGTGTTCCCTCTGCTGTTTCCTGAAGTCCACAATCATCTCCTTAGTTTTGTTGACGTTGAGTGTGAGGTTATTTTCCTGACGCCACACTTCGAGGGCCCTCACCTCCTTCCTGTAGGCCGTCTCGTCATGGTTGGTAATCAAGCCTACCACTGTTGTGTCGTCCGCAAACTTGATGATTGAGTTGGAGGCGTGCGTGGCCACGCAGTCGTGGGTGAACAGGGAGTACAGGAGAGGGCTCAGAACGCACCCTTGTGGGGCCCCAGTGTTGAGGATCAGCGGGGTGGAGATGTTGTTGCCTACCCTCACCACCTGGGGGCGGCCCGTCAGGAAGTCCAGTACCCAGCTGCACAGGGCGGGGTCGAGACCCAGGGTCTCGAGCTTGATGACGAGCTTGGAGGGCACTATGGTGTTAAATGCCGAGCTGTAGTCGATGAACATCATTCTCACATAGGTATTCCTCTTGTCCAGATGGGTTAGGGCAGTGTGCAGTGTGGTTGAGATTGCATCGTCTGTGGACCTATTTGGGCGGTAAGCAAATTGGAGTGGGTCTAGGGTGTCAGGTAGGAGGTGATATGGTCCTTAACTAGTCTCTCAAAGCACTTCATGATGACGGAAGTGAGTGCTACGGGGCGGTAGTCGTTTAGCTCAGTTACCTTAGCTTTCTTGGGAACAGGAACAATGGTGGCCCTCTTGAAGCATGTGGGAACAACAGACTGGGATAGGGATTGATTGAATATGTCCGTAAACACACCAGCCAGCTGGTCTGCGCATGCTCTGAGGGCGCGGCTGGGGATGCCAGCCTTGCGAGGGTTGACACGTTTAAATGTTTTCCTCACGTCGGCTGCAGTGAAGGAGAGTCTGCATGTTTTAGTTGCGGGCCGTGTCAGTGGCACTGTATTGTCCTCAAAGCGGGCAAAAAAGTTATTTAGTCTGCCTGGGAGCAAGACATCCTGGTCCGTGACAGGGCTGGTTTTCTTTTTGTAATCCGTGATTGACTGTAGACCCTGCCACATACCTCTTGTGTCTGAGCCGTTGAATTGAGATTCTACTTTGTCTCTATACTTTGTCTTTGTCTTTGTACTGATGCTAATGAAAAACAGTCTTCTGGTAGATGGAAAGCCTTTCCCAAAAAACATTAAATGTTAACTACAAAGTTGCATATTCTTACCTGGCAGAATGATATCATGATTATTTTCATTAATCCAGTTGGTATTTGTTTTGCAAACTCATCACATGTGCTACAAAACACAGCTAAACAACAACCTCTTGCTTGGTGCACACTTGAATTAAAGGGTAACTACACCCCAAAAATATAAATGTCTCAGTTTTTTCCCAGACCTCAAAATGGTCTCACGATGTGGTTTAAACATTGTTGTGGACTTAGAACCTCAAATGTATTTATTTATTAAAAAGTGTTTTTTTGAGAGAGATCCTAAAAAAAGGTGAAAAAACAAAACCTGGACAAACAAAACCTTGAATTGATTTACTCTATTTTTGTTTTAATAAAATGATATAATTTGAAGAACATTATTATGGCATATATTGCAGTAAAACTGTAAATAAGACTCATCTCAAAATGAGACAGGTTTAATGTTATCTTATTTAGAAAATAGTCCTGGTCATATAGGCTTAGACCTAGACAATCACCAAAACAGCTAACAATACACTGAATTCCTACGTTTCAATCATTTAAATTGTAAAGTCATGTCTTTCTACACAATACCACAAATCATTTTTTTACAATCAGGGAGGTAAACTCAAAGTGTTCAATCATTTTCCTGTGTATTTCAAATGGAATCATGTAACAAAATAGAGCTCTTAAAAATGTTGAGCGCCTAGCTGGCTACTTTTTCTATTTGTCTGACTACTCTATGTACTTGTGGAAAACACTGGCAACTCTGTCCACAGTCATCCCCCTTTTAGTTTGCCTCACTTGCCCCAGTCAGAGAGCCTGCCATAAAGTGCTTTGTACTGCTATGGTTGTATTCTTGTTTGTGTGAATAGTTTGTTGAATGTAGGAAATTATTGGGAGCAAACAAAGTCTGTTCCAAGCGGCACACAGCACAAACATGAGCCTCAGTATAACACGATTGTGTTAATATTGGAATAGGAAGTTCTCCTAACTCGAAGCAGTTGCAATAATGAATTGATAACTAATGAAAGTGTTCTGTGGTTGCAGACAGATGCTTTCTAGTGCTTAGCAACACTGGTGTGGATGGGTGGATGCCCATTCAAGTCTGGTGTGTTCCTCAGTAGTCTCAGACAGACTCAGTCTGATGGGACCGTGGGAGTATAACTCATTCAGCACAGCACACACCTACCTGTATGTAAGGCACTGATATCCATGTCCTCCCATCTGCCAACTAAACAGCCCAGTGCAAGATAGATTGAGATTGTCTGTGCCACTGTCTTTCTCCCTGTGTTGCATTGGAAATGTGTTGCTCTGAGATGGAGGACTCGTAACACAGACAATGCAACGCACCTTATGTAAACACTATAGAAACGACTGAGGCAGGAAGCTGGCATTCAGACATGTGAGTTTATAAAAGGGCAAAGGAAAAAATGATTGCAGAAATGTGTTATAGCTGACACTTTGATTGTGTGCTGCATGAAGAGAGTCATTGTGCCCGTCTCTCTGGCCGCTGAGAAAAGAGAACAACAGGCCAACCCGGAGATCTATGATGGCCCAAATGTCAGCCTGGCTGTAAAATCAATTGGTTATTTGTTGCTGAAATGACTTGAAGGAAGCAAGGATCCTGTTTTGGTCTTCTTCTCTGGCACTAGCTGGACATTGTGTCTTTGTCATTGTGCTGTTTTAACATTGGTGGGTTCGGTAACAGCAGACGACAGGGACAGGCCAAGTCACGACTGTCCTACAACCCTCTTCTCACATTAGAATTCACATAAAGTATCGCTGTGGTTTCAACACAATTCAAACTTGACACACTCTTTCCAAGTTCAGAACGGAAAAAGTGTTCTCTTTGTTCCACTCTACTGCTACTTTACCTAAGGTTAATCAAATCAGTTAGTTACTGCAGTGTAGTTGCATGTAATTACACCAGGACCGGAACTGTAGATTCAAAGTAATTACATGTGTGTTCATGTCTTGGAAGAGCCAATGAGAGATGTTGAGTTTGTCCTTGTGATGTGCTTGGCCTCTTTATTATGCCTCATTGGGGAATCATTCATTTCTGCTGATGTGGCTTCTGTTATTTTCACCTAATGGTGGGCTCTTCAATACTTCACAGTGGACCGGCCACATCAGAGCTTTATTTGATTTACTGCCATCTTGGACGGCGCCAGGTTTTTCTACGTTTGTCCCATGTGCCTTTAAGGTAATTATGGGCGAGTCGTTGAATGCATAACCCACCTGCCTGCCTGGTCACCCTCGCACTCAGCTAATTAAACACTATGAGTGGAGGCATGGGCTGGTTAATTCATCAAACCTCCAGTCTCTCAGAAATATGACAGTCAACTGTGAAGTCAAGCTATATATGACTGATAGCTCCTGTCAAAAAGCGAAACTCTTTTTAAACCAAAGTCATATTTACTCCATGACTGACATAGATGTGGTTGAGGTTTCATCCAAACAGTAGCACTTTAGGTTGAAGTCTCCCATAATCATTGGATGGAGCTGTCTGTATAGGTTTTTGGGGTCCCCCCCTTCCCTGCTGTCCATGGAGCATGCTGTGACAGGCTGAGCGGAATCCAAGTCCACATGGCGCTGCCGTGACAACGGTCTGCTGGTTGTGTAGCAGGTTGCTGGTGGAAACCAGCGGAGCTAGAGTACAAAGAAGGGATTGTTGAGACGGGCAGTGCGGTCGTAGTAAAACTCACATTAATTTACATGTAGGTCAGTGGAGGAATGGAGGTCTGCCTAGTGCTCTCTAACATGGTGGGTTAGTTAGATAACCTCTCCTGTCTCAGAGTGGACCAGGGCTCTTTGGCTGTTACTTTAATCTGGCACTATATTCCTGACTTGCATTTCTTTAGAATTCTTTCTACTCAGACTGAGAGAGGTATTTATTTTGATAAAATCTACACCGAAGAAATTAATGTTGTTTCAATTGGTTTTAAGTAGCTACACTAGAGCCTGTGAAATGGTTTTCCCAGTTTTCCCCCCAGAAAACATATAGCTGGAGCAGTCGATGCTTTGGGAAAAGTGCAACTCTATAGCTCCCCAAGGGGAGAAATGAAACAATTGAGGTACAATGGTGTCCTGTTGGGACAATGTTGCTATTGTTGTTTGGGGTTTGCAAACCTGTGGGACTGACAGAGGGAAGTGTACGATATCCATATAGACCCACACAGACTCCCTCTCTTCTATATCCCTCCACTTTTGTCCTTAATAAGAAATGATGGTTCCATCAATCTTTTATTATTTATCTCAAATCTCTGTGCTTATTTGCCACCTCCCTCCAGTCTTCTAATTGGTATGGTCTGTTCTGTGTTACAATGGCACTCTGGGAAGAATGAGTTAATTAGCCATAAAATGTAGCAGAAGTGAAGGAAACCACTTTAAATGGAGATTAAAGGCAGCTCAATTTCCCTACAGGCATTTATCTCTAGGCTCCACTAATAAAGCATTCTCTTTCTGCATACAGCAAATCCACGCTTCACCGGTACAGAGATCCAAGTTTCCAAGTGAAGGAAGGCTACAAACTAATGTCACAATGCTTTAGTTGACCTTTGGCCTCAGCATACCAAGATCCCCTTGTTCTGAAGGAACATGTGTTTGAATGGTAATGATCATCTCCGTCATTGCAGATGACAAGGTTAATCTGCTCAGCAAACCTAGTCAAGTGTAGCAAATTCAAATGTTTTTGGCGGTTACACCGGTACTTGTATTCAACTCTTTGAGTGCTTTTGAAACTGCCAAAAATACCTTTGATATTCAGTGCTGACTTTCAAACTGCCACAGAGAGTGGAATAACTTTAGCAGTTTTTTTTTACTTCTCTATTTTCGCTGGGGCTGCTTGACCCTAGTGGATCGTTTTTTTTTTAAATGTTTTTTTTTGACAGACTTCCTTTTAAAGTGTATCCCCAACTGTTCCTTTCATCCTGGTGCCACAGGAAGAAAAAGAGTCGTGTTGAGTCTTTCTGGAAGGTAAATCTAAGGAAACACACTTCTATTGTCTTCTTACAGCAACGTGTTGACGGCTGTCATTTCTGTCTTTCTTATGACTCAGTGTTGGCAGGTGTGGTGTGCTTTCTAGGAAAGCCTATATTCACCACAGACACTGAATGCACTTTCATTACTTCAATCATTATGGCTTCATCATAACAGTTCAATTGACCACCCAGAACTAAGTCCTGATTCCCTCAGGTGGATGTACTGTAGGTAAGATGGTCTGGACAGTATTGAATTTGTCCATTAATGTCATGTTTGCCTCAAGGACTATGGAATTAGATGGGAATTGATTGAAATTCAGATATTTCTGTGTCAAGTGGCAGAGGGAGAGATGACGGGGGAGTGATAAGAAGCATGCCACTGAATACCAATCAGACAGACCTCCCTGTATCAGCCCCAGCCGCAGCCAAGCTGCTCTCGATGCAGTAGACTGGAGGTGGATTTAACTGCTGTTATCCCATTGAAACTAATATAAAACTCCATTCAAAGAGCTGTTCATCTTCTCTCAAATGCAGAAAGATTGACCACAGAGTAAACATCCTCTTTCTGTGAAGGTATTTTATTCCAGGTTATATGAAGCAGTATGTCCCCCTGGGATTTGGGCCAATAATCTACAGTTTTCATAGTCTTTTCTCTGGCTAGTCTGAAACTATACTGCTTCCCACTCTTACATACCAGTAGTGGTGTTTCGAGGTTTCATGCTGAGAAGTGGAATTCCACAGTTCCCACTGCTCAACCCTGTGGCTGTTTCATTCAGCCCAGGGCATCTATGAGCGGTCAGACTGCAGGGTGGCTTAATGCTGTCTTTTCCATTTGTTTCCAAGTACACAAACATCTCTGTATGCATTGGCTATGATGGCTACAAAGAATCCTCACCCCCTGTCTCTCACACTTCAGCATGTTGGTGAGATGTGCTGTCTGTCTGATCCAGTGTGTAAATAACAGTCCTTGTTCTACTCCTCTCTCAGCTGTTTGTTAAGACCATGCTGTGACCTTCACCTGACATTAGTGATTCTGAGAGGGTTTTGTCTCCTCTCTAGCCCCCCCCCAGTGTGTATGTCAAGCTCTGCAAACACTCTGGAATCGCTCCTTGCCATGCTGAAGGCTGTAATCAGTGAATGACTGGGCTCTTCTGCATTGTGTGTCAACCTCCATTCACCTGCATGCCACTCACCACCATGGCATCAGCAGCATTACCAGGCAGTCACTTTTCCATCCCCAAATACATACTTGGATTTGTTAGGTGATACAGTATTTCATCACTCAGCTAAATCATAATCAAAACAAATACGTCTCTTGCGTAGCTGTTCAACTTTCATGTAATGCTGTTAAACTCAGAAGCACTTTGACAGTCCGTGTCTGGGCTGAACTGACAGCTCTAGTGTTGTGTGTGATGTGTGTGTGATGTGCCGAGAGGAGAGGCAGGATAGTCATGCCCTCCTGTGTTCTGGCCCTCTCTCCCTGGCTCTCTCCCTCCCTGATGTTTGGAGAACGAGGGTGTAGGGATTATTCTGAAGTTTTGGAGGCAGTAGGCAGAGGCTGTGGCAGGGCCCTTTGCCGTGACAAGACTTTTGAATGATTTCCTGTTTTGACAGAAGCGGTTTCCAGTGGAGCTGCAGTAGAGGTACAGGGGCTCTCCTCTTTGAGAATACTCTACCTGCTGCAGAATGAGTCATTTATCATGTGGAAGTGGGAGAGGAAACAATGTGTTAGCTTAACACTGCCCCTGAGCACGTAGTCTGTCTGGAGTTATTGAAGATGCCAGGATCCATTCTAAAATAAATGACAATGTCAAATAGGGGGTGCTTATATCTCAGCAAAAAAAAAGAAAGAAACGTCCCTTTTTCAGGACCCTGTCTTTCAAAGATAATTCGTAAAAATCCAAATAACTTTGTATATCTTCATTGTAAAGGGTTTAAACACTGTTTCCCATGCTCGTTCAATGAACCATAAACAATTAATGAACATGCACCTGTGGAACGATCGTTAAGACACTAACAGCTTACAGACGGTAGGCAATTAAGGTCACAGTTATGAAAACTTAGGACACTAAAGAGGCCTTTCTACTGACTCTGAAAAACACGTGAACATGCCGTAAGGCATGCTGCAAGGAGGCATGAGGACTGCAGATGTGGCCAGGACAAAAAATTGCAATGTCCGTACTGTAAGACGCCTAAGACAGCGCTATAGGGAGACAGACAGCGGACAGTTGATCGTCCTCACAGTGGCAGACCACATGTAACAACACCTGCACAGGATCGGTACATCCGAACATCACACCTGCGGGACAGGTACAGGATGGCAACAACAACTGCCCGAGTTACACCAGGAACGCACAATCTCTCCATCAGTGCTCAGACTGTCCGCAATAGGCTGAGAGGCTGGACTGAGGGCTTGTAGGCCTGGTGTAAGGCAGGTCCTCACCAGACATCACCGGCAACAATGTCGCCTATGGGCACAAACCCACCGTCGCTGGAGCAGACAGGACTGGCAAAAGGTGCTCTTCACTGACGAGTCGCGGTTATGTCTCACCATGGGTGATGGTCGGATTCGCGTTTATCATCAAAGGAATGAGTGTTGGACCAAGGCCTGTACTCTGGAGCGGGATCGATTTGGAGGTGGAGGGTCCGCCATGGTCTGGGACGGTGTGTTACAGCATCATCGGACTGAGCTTGTTGTCATTGCAGGCAATCTCAACGCTGTTGCTTTACAGGGAAAACCTCCTCCTCCCTCATGTGGTACCCTTCCTGCAGGCTCATCCTGACATGACCCTTCAGCATGACAATGCCACCAGCCATACTGCTCATTCTGTGCATGATTTCCTGCAAGACAGGAATATCAGTGTTCTGCCATGGCCAGCGAAGAGCCCGAATCTCAATCAAATCAAATGTTATTTGTCACATACACATGGTTAGCAGATGTTAATGCGAGTGTAGCGAAATACTTGTGCTTCTAGTTCCGATAATGCAGTAATAACCAACAAGTAATCTAGCTAACAATTCCAAAACTACCACCTTATAGACACAAGTGTAAGGGGATAAAGAATATGTACATAAAGATATATGAATGAGTGATGGTACAGAGCGGCATAGGCAAGATACAGTAGATGGTATTGAGTACAGTATATACATATGAGATGAGTATGTAAACAAAGTGGCATAGTTAAAGTGGCTAGTGTTACATGTATTACATAAAGATGCAGTAGATGATATAGAGTACAGTATATACGTATACATATGAGATTAATAATGTAGGGTATGTAAACATTTATATTAGGTAGCATTGTTTAAAGTGGCTAGTGATATATTTTACATCATTTCCCATCAATTCCCATTATTAAAGTGGCTGGAGTTGAGTCAGTGTGTTGGCAGCAGCCACTCAATGTTAGTGGTGGCTGTTTAAAAGTCTGATGGCCTTGAGATAGAAGCTGTTTTTCAGTCTCTCGGTCCCAGCTTTGAATCCCATTGAGCACGCCTGGGACCTGTTGGATCGGAGGGTGAGGGCTAGGGCCATTCCCCCAGAAATGTTTGGGAACTTGCAGGTGCCTTGGTGGAAGAGTGGGGTAACATCCCACAGCAAGAACTGGCAAATCTGGTGCAGTCCATGAGGAGGAGATGCACTGCAGTACTTAATGCAGCTGGTGGCCACACCAGATACTGACTGTTACTTTTGACCCCCCCTTTGTTCAGGGACACATTACTCCATTTCTGTTAGTCACATGTCTGTGGAACTTGTTCAGTTTATGTCACAGTTGTTGAATCTTGTTATGTTCATAGAAATATGTACAGTTAAGTTTTCTGAAAATAAACGCGGTTGACAATGAGAGGACGTTTCTTTTTTTGCTGAGTTTATTTGTCCTGTTTTACTGCATGTACAAGTGGAGTAATTAGGGTTAAGTGTCTTGCTCAAGGGCAGATTATTAACAGGTTAAAGTTAATACTAGTAAATAATAGATGTGGAACTTTTTGAAGTGCTTTTCAAGGAGCCATAGATGTTTTGTTTACTTATACTGTAAGGCTGTTTTGTCATTAGTCACAAATACACTGGTGTCATGTCTAAATGCCCATCCAGGTCTCCAGTTTCCACATTCATCTTGTCCTAACCTGTGTAATGGTTTGAACAGCCACTCAAGGCCAAGGCGTTAGGAACACAGCTGTCATGTCAACGTCATGTTCGTGGTGACAGATTAGGGTGATGGCAGTTTAAGAAAATAGACAGGGTTGGGGGTATAACACTGCACTGAATGAAAAGGAGTAAGACAAAGAGTGGATTCAGAGGCTGATACAGTGGGTGGCTATGTACTGCAGAGCTGGGAAACAGGCATTCCATCACTCACCAAACTGACATTTGATATGTTTAACTCTGGAGACTGCAATGAATACATTAACAGTTGTCAGGGCAGAGATGAGACAATCTTCTTCCTGTGGTGAGCTACATTATAGAGGATGGGCCAGACGGTCAGAGACAGAGCAGGGTGGCCAGCAGCAGGGCAGCAGAGGAGAGGCTAGTGGGTCCAGGATGGGAACCTGCTGCAGCTGCATACCTCTTGGTCAGGAGGCTAAATGCCTGGCTGAACATGAACAGGTACTGCTGGAACTGGAGGCTGCCGGACAACACAGGGAGGAGACCATAGAAGAAGAAAAAGACAGGGAGGAGACCATAGAAGAAGAAAAAGACACGGAGGAGACTAAAGAAGAAGACCGGGAGGAAACAATAGAAGAAAAAGGTGCAAGGTAATGCCTCAGAAGATTCGGTTGGCAAAAGATATTATGATAGATGATAACACCTTGAAAATGTCTACACTTTTATTGTAGGCTGAAAGTTTAAGCACTGACACACACTGAGTCTACAAAACATTAAGAACACCGTCTATTTCCATGATATAGACTGACCAGGTGAATCCAGGTGAAAGCCTAGATCCCTTATTGATGTGACTTGTTAAATCCACTTCAATCAGTGTAGATGATGCTTTATATAGATGCTTTATCTTGGCCAGGTCGCAGTTGTAAATGAGAACTTGTTCTCAACTAGCCTACCTGGTTAAATAAAGGTGAAATAAAACATTTTTTAGAAATGAAGGGGAGACAATTGAGACATGGATTGTGTATGTGTGCCATTCAGAGGTTGAATGGGCAAGATACAAATATTTACGTGCCTTTGAACAGGGTATGGTAGTAGGTGCCAGGTGCACCGGTTTGTGTCAAGAACTGCAACACTGCTGGGTTTTTCCACATTCAACAGTTTCCTGTGTGTATCAAGAATGGTCCACTACCCAAAGGACATCCAGCCAACTTGACACAACTGTGGGAAGGATTGGAGTCAACATGGGCCAGCATTCCTATGGAACACCTTTGACACCTTGTAGAGTCCATGCCCCGTTGAATTGAGGCTGTTCTGAGTGCAAAAATGGAATTCAATATTAGGAAGGTGTTCCTCATGTTTGGTATACTTATTGTATTTGCATGTGCAGTATCTCTTGGGAAGGAAGTTGGCTGAGGGAAAAACAGTTGAGGTGGATAATAGTTTGTGAGTTGTGGATTGCTTGTGGTTTGTCTCTTATCATTTGTTTCTCTCTTCATGAGGCAGAGGGAGGATCCTGTGCACCTCAGAGTTGTTTCCAATGCCCCTCTGGAGGGAAAACACTGGGTCTGTTCCTACTGATTAAGTTCACATGACAGCAGCTCCTCGCCTGCCTGCCTGCCTGCCTGCCTGCCTGCCTGCCTGCCTGCCTGCCTGCCTGCCTGCCTGCCTGCCTGCCTGCCTGCCGCATTCTGTCAGAAAGACACTGGGAGTGGAGACACTGCAGAAATATGCTGCATGTTTCCCTCATTTCTCAGACAGGAAAAGTTTTGATTGGCACAGAGGGAGGAATGAGCAAGTGCTTATTAACAAGAGAAAGTCAGTGAGCCCCCATGCAGAATTCCCAGTGTTTGGTTTGGAAGTGTGGGATTGACTGGAATCTCCCGATGGGCGTCCAAGCTCCTCTGTTTTGTAAATGGAAATTCTGGCGCTGAGATTTTCACTCTCCCAACCGAGCTCCGTGGAACACTGAACACTGAACACTGAACATCCCTTCTGCATGCTTCATGGATTTAAGTTTAATTTGCTAAATGTTCCGACGTTTGTGTGTTGTATTGTCTCTGTTCTGTGGTGTCTATTCTTTTCCTTTTGTGTCTGTTCTTGTCCTTTTAATGGCTTGATTTGATAACCGTGAAAGACATGGGCAGCATTTTCCATGAATTTGTCTTAGCTGTTAAATCCTAGACATTTGTCACACTATGGAAATAATTATTCTATATTGCATTTATTACTGGGCAAGTTTGGGATTCCTCAAATTCTCTGTCAAGTGTAGGAGTGTGTTTCTCAGTTTGTAGTGTAAATCACTGTGTCTGATGCTATAGACCTTCTGTATGTGTGTCATCACACTGGGGACGTCATCCAACCTGAAAATATCCCTCAAATGATCCTCCAGGCCCATAATGCCTGGTGCTTTGCCTCTGACAGGGCTTGAGAGGTTCAGTCCTAGCTGGTGCTTTGCCTCTGACAGGGCTTGAGAGGTTCAGTCCTAGCTGGTGCTTTGCCTCTGACAGGGCTTGAGAGGTTCAGTCCTAGCTGGTGCTTTGCCTCTGACAGGGCTTGAGAGGTTCAGTCCTAGCTGGTTTTTGGATCTCACAGGGTACGGTTCGCCTCCAGTAAACGTGAAATCATAGAGTTTATAGGATCATGGTCTGTACCAGTTAGTGACTGTGGATTTTGTGATTGAATATTGCTATTCACATTAACAGATTATTGAGTGTGAAAACCTCTAAAATGGAAAGCTCTATCTGCTGTATGCCACTGAAAGCAGATCTGGGGCAATTTCATTCACTGCAGCGTTTATTGAACACATCGACCACATGGGAGTGTGAGGACTTTCATTTGGTCCATTGTGCAAAGATGCAAAACTAATTGTTTGTTCATGATCGAGTGGATTCTCCCCCTATCCACTGTAAAGTGGGTTGGCTGTGCTTTGTGCTAGCTGCATTAGGTCTACTGTATATTGTCCATACAGTAACCCTGTGGCTGTTGTGAGAAGTGCAGAGGGAGATGAATGACACTGAGTAGAGATGGTAGACACGGTAGACACACATGGCTGACTATAGTAACACATTGGGGCCGTCCCGTCCCAGGCTGTTGTGAGAAGTGCAGAGGGAGATGAATGACACTGAGTAGAGATGGTAGACACGGTAGACACACATGGCTGACTATAGTAACACATTGGGGCCGTCCCGTCCCAGGCTGTTGTGAGAAGTGCAGAGGGAGATGAATGACACTGAGTAGAGATGGTAGACACACATGGCTGACTATAGTAACACATTGGGGGCCGTCCCGTCCCAGGCTGTTGTGAGAAGTGCAGAGGGAGATGAATGACACTGAGTAGAGATGGTAGACACACATGGCTGACTATAGTAACACATTGGGGCCGTCCCGTCCCAGGCTGTTGTGGCACGTCACACAGTAATGGCTCTATTGATTTCTACTATTTATGTGTCTAATTATGGCTGGGCAGTGGTTAGTTGTCTTTAGCTGCCCGACCGTGGCCCCCAGTTATAACTCTGTGGCTCCTTAATTCACTGAGGCATGAGTGATCAGAGGACAAATAGCCCAGGGCTTTGGGCATGGCAGTGCCTCAGGACATTAAAGACTGGTGAAATATCTGTAGAGGGAGAGAAAAGTCATCTCTGTCTGAATGAATCATCCTCTGGCCACTGGAGTGTGTTTGTGTGTGTGTGTGTGTGCCTGTGATGTGTGTGTGTGTTTGCGTTCGTGCGTGCGTTCGTGCATGTGTAATGTGGAACATGGTCAGATAGGTTGAACTATGGTTATTCTCAGATCAACCACTAGGTATTGCTGTTGAATCTTCTTCAACCACTCTTGACTTTCACCTCACCTATCACACCACATCACAACTGAGGTCAGTCGTCCCTGGCAACCAGCCTTCACAGATGAACTGTCATTTACATAGATTTACGTTTCATAACGTATTCCTGTTCGCTGCTCTTTTCTCACATTTTATCAAGGTGATCTCTAGTCACCATTCCATACTCAAAAGTAAATGGCTAATTTTGGGGTAGTTTTCGTTCCCTCACTGAACACGCCGTAGGACAACGTCATGGCCTAATTAAATAGCTTTTCAATTAAGAGGTTATATCTAGCCTCATCCCTACTATGTCCTGTCTCTGCTCCTTTCTCTCTGTAATGGTGTCATAACTCTGGCTAACAGGACACATGGCACCAGTCACCCAATAGAGGGGCTTTCATTTCAACCTCAATGTGTAATTGGGTTTGATATGGGCATTGGTTGGAGATGCTGGGGCCTTGTTACTGTGGAAAGGCTTATTGACAGAATTTAACAGCAGTCAACAGTGATCTGTCTCTTACCCAGATTTACATCTGGTTTAACCCTAAGGGGTCTGTCCTATTTAACCAGTGTGCCTGAAGAGCTTAACCAAACCTACTAGTCTCATCTAGTCTTGTCTGTCTGTCTGTTTGTCTGACTGTCTGTCTGTCTGTCTGTCTGTCTTGACCCTGTCTTGAAGAAGAGACGGGCCCCAGACTGGAAGGTTCCGGTTGCATCTGGAGAGCAAGGTCATCACTTACAGCTGAATTGACGAGACACTGTCTGTCTCTGAAGACGACTGCATGGCTGCTGTAACCTGAGAGACGAATGCTCTTTAGAGCCGAGACAAACAGACTGCTTTACCTGGTGGGCTAGATGGTACCCTTCCTCTTTCCTCATCCTTTTTCTCTCCACTGAGTGGTGGGAATCTCTTTATCGTCTCTCTATAGTTGTGTCCCAGAGAGGAGGCGCGGCATAGGTGCTGACGGGGTTGCCCAGGGTGACAGTGGGGGCAGATCAGCGAGTGGCTGAAACAGCACAAATACCCCTGTCTGATGCTGCACTCTGCTTTCTCCACAGTCACCCTCTCACCAAGCCCTCTGCCTCCACACTCAACGCAGGTACAGGGGAACTCACTGGGAAGGAACAGAGCTCTGTGTGTGTTACATCCTGCTCTGTGATGATTGTTTTCTCCATCGGTGGACTCTGAGGACAGTCCAGGATATTTTTGGCCTAGTTGGAGTGTGAGGTGCTGGGAGTCCAGATTCATCCAGGCACATTCCTGAGACAAGCAGGCCAACCCTGTCTCTGTCTGTGGGGCTGCAGGCTGCTCACTGCAGACACTGCAGGCTCGCTGGTCACACCCTGGGAAAGAAGGAGTGCTGAAAGGATAGCAAAGGACAGAGGAAAACAGAGTTTCCTCCAGAGTTAGTGAAGGAAAGGGGGATACCTAGTCAGTTGGTTACAATACTGCTCTTCACATTCTGAACTAATGCAATGCTGTGACATACTGAGGATTGTGGAGGGAAAGACTAGCCAACCGAACACAGACCAACAGGAGGAATTCATAGCTTGTGGCTGGTGTGCAAGGCAAAGGTAAGTTATTATTTATAGCTATGTGAAAGAGGAACCTTTGCAACCTTATACTGTATGAAAAGCTCTGTATTCATGTAGGATTAGCTCAGCCTGTGCATATACCTAACTTATACTCACTAACAGCAGCGATGTTCAATAAACTGTGATGTCGTGGTTCTACTCCGAGTTAATTAATGACCTATGTACTATGCGGCCTATCAAAGCCGGCCAATAGTTGCCATATATTGGGTGTCATATTTGTGGATGTGGCCATGGTATTGTTGATGGTGTTTTCCTGTTTTTAATGCTGTGGTTTTGTCCCCAGACAGTGGTATCACTATCAATACCCATACATGGTTCTTGTTCCTGTTTGATATTATCCCAACATCGCTCTCAAGATGCTGAGTAGAGTATTTCATATGGAAATAAATAATAGATAGCGTTCATAGATTTGTGGCTTACTTCATGCAAGGTTTCATTTTCCCAGTGCCCAGATTCAGGGTTTCACCCTTCACTTTGTTTTGCACCTTGCTCTGGCGTGACAACCCCACACTGTTGAATTGATTTAAAGCTCACCTTCCAGGAGGCTCGCCTGATATCAGAGAGTATCAGGGTGGAAAGTCTTCAACAGAAGTGGTTGAAGAAGTGTGTCTGTGTCTACCAGGAAGTGTGAGCTATCAGCACCCCCTGGATAAGGAATGTGTGGTAATATGTGTGTAGGAGGTTTAAGAAGCCATTTAAGGAAGCAGGGTAATTATGCTAATTAGAAGCAGAGGAGAACGGTGGGCAGGGGGCTGAAGTAGATGTTCTATTCTCTCTTGATTGAGGCATTCATTATGAAATGCCCTTCAAAACCCCTGCATTTCAGAGTATTTCACCCTCGCGTTCCTACAAAATTATGAGAGGATGAGGAGGTCTGATGATGAATGCCCTCCAACTTCAGCTCAGATAAAAGTGCATAAGTAATATGTGGCTGAAGAGAGACAGGCAGTGTACATCATTTGTCTCCTGGGTGGCTTTGATAGCTTCACTAACTCCTAGTTGTTCAGATCTGACATTGAGAGAGCATGAAGCACGTCAATGGACTAGTGATGGGCAAGGAAATCCATACAGTTACATATCACAATATTATTTTTGGACGATATTATTTGACTCCAAGTATCGATGTAAAAAAATAAAAACTCTGGTATTTTTCACCCTATAACTTGTTCTCCGTCTTCTTTTTAAATAGTGAGACAACATGTTTTCAGCACTTTTATTTCCCTGTCTGATCAAAACAAATGTCTCTCTGCAGCAGACACAACCAGTGGCCAGTATATTAGGTACAGCCATTTAGTACCGGGTCGGACCCCCCTTTTCCTCCACAACAGCCTTAATTCTTCGGGGCATATAAACATTGGTATGAAGGGACTTAACATGTGCCAGGAAAACATTCCCCACACCATTACACCACCAGCCTCTACTGTTGACACCAGGCAGGATGGGGTCATGGACTCATGCTGTTTACACCTAATCCTGACTCTGCCATCAGCATGACGCAACAGGAACCGGGATTCGTCAGACCAGGCAATGTTTTTCCATGCCTCAATTGTCCAGTGTTGGTGATCGCGTGCCCACTCGCGCTGCTTCTTCTTGTTTTTATCTGATAGGAGTGGAACCCGGTGTGGTCGTCTGCTGAATTAATAGCCCATCTGTGACAAGGACCAACGAGTTGTGCGTTCCTAAGTTTAGGTCAGTCACTTTGTCAATTCTAAAGTTCAATCGAACAGTAACTGTGAATGCCTTGATGCCTGTCTGCCTGCTTTATATAGCAAGCCACGTGAATCACTATCTGTAGGAGGGAACCATTTTCATGAACCGGGTGGTGTACCTAATAAACTGGCCACTGAGTGTATAGTGAGCAATATGTTTGGAACATCAATCGCAGTATTGAATCGCAATACATATCGCATCGTATCGTGAGGTCCCTGGCAAATCCCAGCCCTACCGTGGATACCTTCCATTTTAGTCTCTGTGGATTTGTGCTTCCTGGGAAGCAGAGCATGGTCAGGCTAATGCTGCATTTAGATGGTACGAGGTAGATGGCAATCCGGATATCATTGTTTTATCAATGAGAGCACGATGGTAAGTGCCGTTAAGGCTGGCGGTGAATGCCGCCAGCCTCTATGGTAGACGGGACTTGCTGCCAGAGTTCAAATATTTAAACTTTTGCCGTCTGCATTGCTTTCTAGCGGATGTTAATTTGCACTGTTTGTTTACTGACATCAACATAACAACTCATACCTTCGTGCTGGCTTGCCTTTGCTGTCACCGTCTTTCTTGCTTTCTTGTCCCGCTCTCACGACTGGTATGACCGTTTTTGCGTCCCTCGTCTAAATGTAGTATTATGCATTATTCCCAAATGACATAATTGGTGCGGTTAGACTGGAGAATCTGCCAGACTGGTGTAAAATCTACAAGGCTAAAGAGGCCCTTGTTTGGAATGTGAGTGCCAGTGACTCATGGGAGGTAGATGCTACGAGACTGGGGTACAGAGTCTGCCTGTGTGGGTGGATGAGCAGGGCAGCAGTGGATGAGGCTGGGGGGGATGAGGGCAGTGCTATAGTAGATGGGGAACAGACCAGGGGTCAGGGATGAGAAGGGGGCTGAGGTAGAAGGGATGAATGAGGGATAAGGATGGTGCGGGGGAAATGAGTTCTCCTCTGGGGGATCTTTTTCCTGGTGCCGGAGTCATCCTTAACCCCCCTCCTCCACCCCCCACCCCACCCCTCCTCTCTCTTCATTAGCTGATAGGAGGCGTTTTCAGCAGGGCTAGTAATCAGTCTCTTAGGCTGCTGGAACAAAGCCAACGCTCCGCTGCTATTTCTCAGGGCACGGACGCTCTCTCTTTCCCTTTCCCTCTCGCTCTCTCTCTCCCTCACTCACTTTCCCCATTTCCACATCTTTCCCTACTCCCTCGTTCATGTTACTACTCTCTATTCCTCTCTCTCTCCTCCTCTCTCTCTTCTATTCCTTCTCTTCTCCCTTCCCCTGCACATGCTGCCAGTGTGACAGTGGTTTCTGCATGAGTGCAGGGGGAATGGAGCAGAGAGCGGGGGCATCCAGCCCAACACAGGAAAGGAAAGGGCTCTGACATCACTGCTCCACTGTGGAATGCACATAGCAGAAGAGAGGGAGGGGAGCTCTGGCAATCCCAGGCTGCTACTCTTACTGCTCCATGGCCGAGGCTCCACACTCTGGTCTCCCTCTGGTCCTCCTTAGTCCTGCTGTGTTGCTGCTCTGGGGTTGACTGGGCCCCTCTGTCCTCCCATCCCACCCCAGAGCTGGGGGCTGTTTTGGGGAGGGTCTCATCACATCAGATGTGGGCGTGCTACAGTAGCCCCACCCCCCGTGTCTCCGTCTGAGTGGGACAGCCCAGGAGAAGAAGCGGGAAGCAGTGTTTAAATGCGTTCCTGAGACAACGTCAACAGTGGGCAGCATCACAGCTGAGTGGAGTACAACACAGAGCAGAGAGCTGTCCTGTCCTGTCCTGCAGCTAACATGTGGAGGGAGCCGGGCTGCTCCTCCTCTTCCTCACACACCCCTCAACCCAGGACCAGGAAGCCCTTCTACCATGGGACTCCTAGCAGGTCTGTATGGCTGATGTCCCCTCCTGGAGGACTCCTATAGCAGAACTAGCACAGATGTACCGTAGCTTTCTTTATGGCTACCTGGCTACGCTCAGTTTGATGTGCTAGAGGTTGCTAACAGCTGCTGCAGACTCACTGCTTTGCCTACCGTAAAGCGTCTGTGTATGATCCCTGGCAGGGAAGTTTTGTCTTGTTTATCATGTGTTAGTGCGGTGCTTTTGAACAGACATCTGGCTATTGCCTACCTACAATGTCCTACGATGTCTCAGGCTGGTGTACAGAGGAAAGCTGCATTTAACCAGGCCTTTTAGCTCTGCAATGTCGTCTCTTGCCCCAGGGAAAACGGAAAGGGAAGCCAAATAACCATTATGGTGCTTTAGTGCATGTTGTCATTAATATTGACTACTGTGTTGTTGAACTGTTTCATGTTCACTTGTTTCTGTGTGGACAGTATAGTTGTGCGTGTTGAGGCAGGTTGAGGACACACAGATGGTTGTTGGAAAGCTCAGTCATGTTGTCCAGAGACACTGACTAGCCTACTCCTTGTTATTGTGGTCAGGCAGACCGTGAGACACCCCTGTTTGGAATGTGTTGTTTGTGTGGGGTCACTCTTCACACCGCTCTCAGGACCCAGCTAGACAATTTATACATCTGTCCCATATCTCAGTTGCTCAATTCAGTGATGGGCTATATATTTCACTATTTGTTGAAATGGTTTTCTCCATACTTCATTGATTGAGGGAAGTAATACTGTTTTCTCTACCTCCCTGGTGTGAACATACTTAAACACAGATTGAATCGTTGAGGTTTACATTCACATTTCTATCAATTAATTATTGATAGTGTTTAGCTCATGGCATGATTGTACTCTGTCATTACCTTTCCCTTTCATAGGGGTCTATGACATCCTGCTTGTTATCATTCTATCAGAGTCTCAGTGTCGGCCTCCGGAATGGAGCAGTGGTCTAAGGCACTGCATTGCAGTGCTAGCTGTGCCACTAGAGATTCTGGGTTCGAGTCCAGGCTCTGTCGTAGCCGGCCACGACCGGGAGACCCATGGGGCGGTGCACAATCGGCCCAGCGTCGTCTGGGTTAGGGGAGGGTTTGGCCGGCCCAGCGTCGTCTGGGTTAGGGGAGGGTTTAGCCGGCCCAGCGTCGTCTGGGTTAGGGGAGGGTTGGGCCAGCCCAGCGTCGTCTGGGTTAGGGGAGGGTTTGGCCGGCAGGGATGTTCTTGTCCCAAGGATGTTCTTGTTCTTGCACCCGGTTGGCCAGGAAACATTTGAGAAATAACATTGAAGCAGGCCAGGACAATATATTCAATGAAAGTAGAACCTGTTGTTACTCACATAGGTTTCCTACACTGAACACAATATAAATGCAACATTCAACAATTTCAAAGATTTAATAAGTTACAGTTCATATCAGGAAGTCTGTCAATCTATGGATTTCACATGACTGGGAATGCAGACATACATCTGTTGGTCACAGATACCTTAAAAAACAAGGTATCTGTATCTGGTGTGACCACTATTTGCCTCATGCAGCGTGATACATCTCCTTTGCATCAAGTTGATCAGGCTGTTGATTGTGGCCTGTGGAATGTTGTCCCACTCCTCTTCAATGCTGTGCGAAGTTGCTGGATATTGGCGGAAACTGGAATACGCTGTCGTACACGTCGATCCAGAGTATCCCAAACATGCTCAATGGGTGACATGTATGGTGAGTATGCAGGCCATGGAAGAACTGGGACATTTTCAGCTTTCAGTAATTGTGTACAGGTCCTTGCAACATGGGGCCGTGCATAATCATGCTGAAACATGAGGTGATGGCCGCGGATGAATGGCTGGACAATGGGCCTTAGGATCTCTTCATGGTATCTCTGTGCATTCAAATTATCATCGATAAAATTGAATTGTGTTCGTTGTCCATATTTATGCCTGCCCATACCATAACCCCGTTGCCACCATGGGGCACTCTGTTGACAACGTTGACATCATCAAACCGCTCGCCCCCACAACACCATACATACTGTCTGCCAACTGCACGGTACAGTTGAAGCCGGGAAACTTCTACAGCGTGCCAGTGGCTATCGAGAGTGAGCATTCTCCCACTGAAGTCGGTTACAACGCTGCACTGCAGTCAGGTCAAGACCCCGGTGAGAACGACGAGCACTTTCCTGAGACGGTTTCTGACAGTTTGTGCAGAAATTCTTCAGTTGTGCAAACCCACAGTTTCATCAGCTGTCTGGGTGGCTGGAATCAAACAATCCCGCAGGCGAAGAAGCCGGATGTGGAGATCCTGGGCTGGTGTGGTCTGCGGTTGTGAGGCCGGTTGGACGTACTGCCAAATTCTCTAAAGACGTTGGAGGCGGCTTATGGTAGTGTAGGGCTGTCCCCGTTCTTTCGACCAAACGATTGGCCGAAATGTTTGAGCTTATTTTCCATATATAGACAGACACACCCTATGTGTTTGAATAAAACCAGCTACATACTGTATGCACTGAGCTAGTCTGATGCTTTAAGCACACTGTTTGATTAAATAATTAAGATATATAAATGACTCAAGAAAGAGCCCAATGGTCACGCTGTGTTAAAAAAAAGAATGACAGTGAGTGCCTGTGTGACTGGCGCACGTTGTCTCTCTCTCCTCCCTACTGCAGAGAAAAGGCACCACAGCACAGGAAGTGTTTATTGCACTGTCCATGCTGAAGCTGCAACATAATTTCAGCATTTTGCTTTCTTTCTGGAAAGTTCTGTTACTGAAATCCCTAATTTGTTCAGCAAAAAACATTTCTTATTCTCTCAACCCTTGCTCTCTTTACGTGAAACATGTAAGTGACCAATAGGGCCTGGACTATAGCCTATCATAATCACATCAATAAATTGGTTTTAACTAACTCCCAACACAGTAATGTCAACAGCAAAATGGATATGGAGGACGTGAGAAATAAACTCAAAATGGGCGAATGTTTTCTGGTTGCTCAGGAGGGAAAGAGGAAGTCAGATCTGTGGAAGACATTTGACTTAGTTGTAGAAACCACTGGAGATCAAGAAAAGGGAAGGTAAATGAGCAAGGGTTGCATGAGTATGTGTGCCAAACAGTTGTTGTTAGATTACAATGTACACATTTTGTCTGACCATTTGGAACCGTGCAAACAACACTAAATAAATAAGTCTACCAGAGTCTGTTCTAATGAGAAGAAAATACAGATAAGGCCTTTATTACTGCAGACTAAAAACAGTTGCATGCATTTGTGAATTGCGGTTTATTCATTATTTAGGCTAATGATTCAAAGCTCCCTTTGTTATTTAATTAAATCTAAAATGCTTGATTGCATTTCAAAGCATGAATGTCTCGTATGCTGTGTGATGGTATGAATGAATGAATTGATTGATACAGTAGGCTATATATTGAAATATAGGCCAAAGTAAGTTACGGTATTAAGAGTAGACAGGACGCGCTCTTAGGCCTACACCTCAATGGTGGTTATACAAGGCTACTATACAAAGACCACTAATGATAATGACATTATTTATTATTATAATGATTATCATAATAATTGTAATAATAACAATAAGATGGAGATCAAGAAAAGGGAGGGTATAGGAGCGAGAGCTGAGTGCATATTATGTGTGACAAACAGGTGCTGTTAGATTACAATATAATTTTTCTGCCTGTTTGGAACAGTGTAAACAACACTAAATAAATTATAAGTATTACCAGTCTGTTCTAACAGATTTTCTTTTGTAAAGCCATTATTACAGCGTAGCAAAGATTAAAAATAGCCAAATCTGTGAAATTGCTTTATCTGACATGTTGCCATTGCATAAGGCTTGGTGCTCTCAGAATCAGCAGGCTATTAAACAAACACTCAAACAGGCAACAGAAGCAATACAGTGCCTTCGGGAAGTTTTTAGACCCCTTGACTTTTTCCACATTTTGTTATGTTACAGCCTTATTCTAAAATTGTTTTTTTCTCCTCATCAATCTCCACACAATACCCCATAATGACAAAGCAAACACAGGTTTTTAGATGTTTTTGCAAATGTATTACAAATAAAAGCACCTGTATTTGGGGAGTTTCTACCATTCTTCTCTGCAGATCCTCTCAAGCTCTGTCAGGTTGGATGGAGAGAGTTGCTGCACAGCTATTTTCAGCTCTCTCCAGAGATGTTCAATCGGCTTCAAGTCTGGGCTCTGGCTGGGCCACTCAAGGACATTCGGAGACTTGTCCCGAAGCCACTCCTGTGTTGTCTTGGCTGTGTGCTTAGGGTCGTTGTCCTGTTGGAAGGTGAACCTTCGCCCCAATCTGAGGTCCTGAGCACTCTGAAGCAGGTTTTCATCAAAGATCTCTCTGTACTTTGCTCCGTTCATCTTTCCCTCGATCCTGACTAGTCTCCCAGTCCCTGTCGCTGAAGACATTCCCACAGCATGATGCTGCCACCACCACGCTTCACCGTAGGGATGGTGCCAGGTTTCCTCCAGAAGTGACGCTTGACATTCAGACCAAAGAGTTCAATCTTGGTTTCATCAGACCAGAGAATCTTGTTTCTCATGGTCTGCAAGTTTTTAGGTGCCTTTTGTCAAACTCCAAGCCGGCTGTCATGTCCTTTTACTGAGGAGTGGCTTCCGTCTGGCCACTCTACCATAAAGGCCTGATTGGTGGGTTGCTGCAAAGATGGTTGTCCTTCTGGAATGTTTTCCCATCTCCACAGAGGAACTTTGGAGCTCTGTCAGAGTGACCATCAGGTTCTTGGTCACCTCCCTTACCAAGGCCCTTCTCCCCGGTTGCTTAGTTTGGCCGGGCAATCAGCTCTAGGAAGAGTCTTGGTGTTTCTAAACAGTTTTCATTTAAGAATGAGGAAGGCCACTGTTCTTGGGGATCTTCTATGCTGCAGAAATATTTTGGTACCCTTCCCCAGATCTGTGCCTCGACACAGTCCTGTCTCGGAGATCTATGGACAATTCCTTCGAACTCATGGCTTGGTTTTTGCTCTGACATGCGCTGTCAACTGTGGGACCTTATATAGACAGGTGTGTGCCTTTCCAAATCATGGGCTCCAATCAAGTTGTAGAAACATCTCAAGGATGATCAATGGAAAAAGGATGCACCTGAGCTCAATTTCGAGTTTCATAGCAAATGGCCTGAATACTTATGTAAATTAGGTGTTTACATTTTTTTTATTTTAATACATTTGCAAAATTGTCTGAACCTGTTTTCGCTTTGTCATTATCAGGTATTATGTGTAGATTGTTGAGGAAATTATTTGATTTAATCCATTTGAGAATAAGGCTGTAACATAACAACATTTTGATAAAGTCAAGGGGTCTGAATACATTCCGAATGCACTGTTAATATGGATGATTTATAAAGCCAGGCACATTTAACAGTTTGACTATAGTATTGATTATAGACCTAATTAGGTTGGGGTTTGCTCCCTCCTCAAAATTGTTGTGTATTTACCCCTATTTCGTCATGATATCCAATTGGTAGTTAGTTTGTCCCATCGCTGCAACTCCCGTACAGACTCGGGAGAGGCAAAGGTCGAGAGCCATGCGTCCTCCAAAACACAACCCAGTCCACTTGCAGGTGCCCGGCTCACCACAAGGAGGCGCTAGAGCGCGATGGAACAAGGAAATCACAGCCGGCCAAATCCTCCCATAACCCGGACGACGCTGGGCCAATTGTGTTTCGCCTCGTGGGTCTCCCAGTCACGACCGGCTGTGACACTGCCTGGGATTGAAGCCGGGTCTGTAGTGGCATCTCAAACACTGCAATGCAGTGCCTTAGACCGCTGTGCCATTCGGGAGGCCCTCTCCTCAATTTTCGTAGACAAATAGGCTAAGCCCTGTTTGCACGGGACTAGTATTACTAGAGAACGTTGGTTACGTAATTATTACCACAAAATGTATTTTATTCCAGAGGACATTTTTTCCAAATTTCCCCCAGTAATTCTTTATTTTTTTTTGCAATAAATTGACAGTTATGACTGGAGGGTTTTTCTACGGGTGAAGTCCAGGCAATAGCAGGGCTACACTGATAACTTGAGCTTGGTTCTCAAGTTTCTAAACCATACCAATCCATCGTTGGTATAGTGTCGCCATATTATTTGAATTGAGGAAGTGTGATCATAGTCATTAGGATATTTTAGCGATCCGCAGTAGACGTCCTAAATGCCCCCCAGCCTTCAGATGTGAGCTAAACAGTGCACTAGAGATGCGTTTTAAGGTCAGTTGTATGCTGCTTTGCAATCTATTAACAACAAGGGTTACATTAAATAGATACAATGTTTTTTACTGATGCATTTGGCAATATTCAATCCCAACGCACAAAACAAATGAACTAAAGCATTCATTGTGAAAGTTGATACATGTAGGCCCTTCATATATAGGCTATGCATAGCACTTTGTTCAATTTATCTAATCAGTTATTGTTTTCTTGCTAAAACCCTGAGTAACACCTGTCAAACTCAGACATTTCTCTCAAAACACAGGAATGTCGATTCGCACGGGATTAGTATTATCAGAGGAACTTGGAGTTTTCCAAAAAACAGCAGGTTATTCTGACTGGAATTGTTAACCTCCTGACAAATTACTGACATGGCAGATTCAGACGGGACTAAAAGTACAGATGTGGTGTTTTGTGCACATAATTACATTACACGACCATCCCCAGTAAAACTTTGTCCAAATAGGGTTTAAGGCAAGGGCCGTTTCCTCGTCTCTGCTGCTGCTGCCTCTGCCGCACTGTTGTCAATCCCAGTATGCTGGTTAATTTAGCTATTATGCACATAGCAATTTAGGGAAAAGCACCAATTCTACGGTGCATTGAATATTTTGTTTCAGAACCGCGGACAGCAACCATATCCAACGTGGGAGAAAGCGCATTTGTTATGAAATAATATTAGATTTATTTGTGTTGCACCATTTATTTTTGTAGAATATAACGATTTACAATTTCAGTATCATGTCTTAGATTGATGGTCTGTGCCATCTCCGGGGCCTCCGCAATGGACTAGTCCACTGAGACAGGCGTAAATCAGGTGTCTTGTGCACCATGAAAAAAAAAATATATATATATACTGCTCGGCTAAAGAAATCTAGGTCGACCAACAGCCTATCGACCACATAACCGACCAGCCGACTAAATTGGGTCAGCCCTATGGTAGAGAAATGAACATTACATTTGCTGGTAACAGCTCTGTTGGACATTCCTGCAGTCAGTATGCCAATTTGCATGCTCCCTCAAAACCTGAGACATCTGTGGCATTGTGTGTTGTGTGACTAAACTGCACATTTTAGA
Organism: Oncorhynchus nerka; assembly: GCF_034236695.1. Taxonomy (NCBI): domain Eukaryota; kingdom Metazoa; phylum Chordata; class Actinopteri; order Salmoniformes; family Salmonidae; genus Oncorhynchus; species Oncorhynchus nerka. Next base: position 76,013,529 of record NC_088422.1, read on the forward strand.
GGGGCCTTTTATTGTCCCCAGCACAAAGTGCACTGGTGTAATGATCATGCTTGATATGCCACACCTGGATTATCTTGGCAAATGAGAAATGCTCATTAACAGGGACGTAATATTTGAAAAGAATAAGCTATATGTGCATATGGAACATTTCTGGGGTCTTTTATTTCAGCTCATGTTGTGTTCATATTTTTGTTCAATATACATGTGATATAGAAATTCCTTGAATTTCCATAAAGAGTTAAGCATTTCCAATAGTAGCCTTGGTGATATCTACCAGAAGGTTGAGGTATTTGAAATTGGAGTGGATTCCCTTTAATATTAAGAGCATGACCTTTCAACTCCCACAGAAGGAGATTTAGATCAACCCTGTGCTGCTGAGAAATACCAGGGAAGGGTTGGTTCTCCTAGTATCTGGCAGCTCACTGTTTCCTCAAGACTGTCCAGCTGGACTTCAGTCTAAATGGGCCAGATGGCTGGGTACTCCTGATGCCTGACTTCCAAAGCCTCTTAAGTCTCCACCCCCTCTACAAGAGAGGACTGAAAATAGCTCCCAGATTCAATAACTCTCTATCAGCCAAGTATATAACTTCTCAGAATGTATTTGTTCACCCCTTACTTGCTGGATAATACAACTGCTTTGTAAAAGGATGACCTTGGTGGACATGGTAAAGACACAGCTGGAGAAGATCTTAGGATATTTACTGAACCAATTTGTACCCACACAGTATGTGAATGCTTGGCGTAATGCTGAAGGAACAGATTGAGAGAGACAGACAGCTCTTTGATACATCCGTGGTACTGTAATGAACACGATGGGAGACAGAGAGCTGGTTTCAAGCACAGGGTGCAGCAGGTACCACAGGAGGCAGGTAGCTGGGTCCAGGGGCAGGCAAAAGGTCACACACAGGGGGTCCAACAGGGCAACAGAGTAGGCAGGGAAAAGGCTAGTAACGTCGTCCGGGAGATCAGGCAATAGGTTGATAACAGGGAATCCAATAGGCTAAGGTACAGGCAGGGAATAGGCATCGTTAGTGAGGTAGGCAAAACCTATCATACACGGGAGGGTAACATTATGGGAAAAACAAATCTCTGAATAGACGTGTGTCACAAAACGAACAATAACTCACAGTGATAGGGTGCAGAGAACTGAACTAAATAGTGTTTGATAATGACATACAGGTGTGTGAACCGGTGATCAGAATTCAGGTGATTGGGATCTGGAGAGTGAGCTGCGTTCAGGGGATCTATGTGTTTGAGATTGAGAGCTGCAAAGTGGTCTGGAAAGTGAGCTGCGTTCAGGGGATCTATGTGTTTGAGAGCGTGAGTTGTAAGCAGATGGTACAGGTACGTTCTACAGTGCTTTGATTGCTGTTAGGATCAGGTGTGACAGAAGCAGATGTTTAGTCAGAAATCTATATTGTTAATCCTATTCTACCATATTTAATACTTTGTACAGGATTTCAGTAAAGTTAGCCATTCTTACCCCTGGAGAAAAGCCTATCAATCTATAAGCCCCTGATGCTGCAGTGGGCCCTGTGTCTGTTTGTGTCACTATGGTGGTGGGCCCTGTGTGTCAGTGCCACTGAGCAGTGTGGTTCCGTAGCGGTAATGGAGCACTGTGCTGGGTTAACCGTGTGTATTAGAGCAAGACCCTGTGGGAGCTGGGGCTGAGTGGCTCTGTGGCTCTGCTCTGTTAGCCTGTAGTCTGGGGACAACGTAATGAGAACTGCAGGAGGGAGCAGGAAAGATCCCAATGAGCCAGGAGCCGGGAGGTCTCTCCCAGTAGATTAGGTGATCACACAACACCCTCAAGAGCTGACTCAGTCTGCACAGCCACCAGAGAGGAGGGGAGAGGAAGAGAGAGGATGGAGAATTAGAAGGAGGAGGTAGGAGATTTAGAGAGCGGCGGAGAGAAGGAGGTGGATAGTGGGAGTAAGATGAGGAGAAATTGCTCCTCTTGATGTTCATGCGCAGTCATAAAAATCTGTGTATGTTTTCATTCTATGTCCTGGGGACTCTGAGGGGATGTTATACACACAGCCAAGCCAACGTGGAGGTAAAAACAACCCTCTCTGCTGCAGTAAACATTACATCAGAGTTGTGTGAAGAAGACCTCTGCCTCGGTCACAGGCCCATACCCATCAATCTTCCTCAGGGAATCGTTCCTCTGTGCCACAATTACCGCAGACTAATGAAGTTTCTCTCCCAGTGTGTGTGTTTCTGCCTCAGCATGCTTCATAAAGGACTTCCTTCCAGAGCGACGTACAGTAGTGAGTGTATACATGATATTGTCTTCGTACTGGTCCCCTGTGGGAATGGAACCGACAACCCTGGCGTTGCAAGCGGCATGCTCTCCCAACTGAGACTCACAGGACCACGTAATGCATAATGCATGGTATATCTAATGAAACTTCATGGTGAATATGGAATGAAGGTAATAATCATTTATTTAACTTGAGTAGTGCTTTTAATTACAGAAAATCATCTCAATGCGCATTTAAAGTGAAACAAACAAGACATTTAAAATGAGATAGTAGAGATGGAGATTGAATCTCTATTTGGCCTGGGATGAAAGGCTGGGAGTTGAGGCAGTTTGGATTGGAAAGGCAGTGTAGCTTCAGCAGGGGGGCATCGATGGTACAGCCAGAGAGAAACAAATACAGTCTGCCAAACAGGCCTGGAGCTCTTCATCAGAGCACCACATCTTCTCTGACGGTCAGTTCCTCCAAAGGGCCTGCTCCTCTGTAGGTTCTGGTCCTCCGTTGCTGAACCTGTAGCACCCACCTGGGTGATGCCATGGCTGCTGAAAAGCACGCAAAAATGACCCACATCTTGGCAGTGGTTAAGAACAGTCCCTGAGCCTCTTCTGCCATCTCTAGACACAGAATGCAGTGCTTGTTGTAATTATTCCCTACAGATTAAACTAAAAAGCCGGGGATTCATTATTTGAATCCAAACAGACAGCTAGCTGGAAGATAGCCAAACAGAAAAATATATAGACTTTTCATTCCAATTCTGCAACTCTGAGCGTCAAGTCCACGGGACCTCACGGCGGCATGGTAACCATGGAACTCATGAACACATCTGTAGGTTATCTAACAGAGTATCGTTCATATCTTATCCTCATACACCACCCATAAACAAATGACATTGCTTATCTCTGTGCTGTGAACAAGCAACATTTCCACCTGTCCTGTGCACAGTGCAATGTTAGCATATGTTGGGCTGATGTATTATAGGGTGAGAACAGATTTATTTAAAGCGTTTCAATACATTCTGCAATAATTACCATTCTATAATTACTACCTAGATCCCTAACACTATCATAAATGGATTGTAGAAGAGAGAGTGTGTGTGTGTGTGTGTGTGTGTGTGTGTGTGTGTGTGTGTGTGTGTGTGTGTGTGTGTGTGTGTGTTTGTGTGTGTGTGTGTGTGTACACACATCCAGTCATAGAAATCTGCGCATCCTGTGTCTGGATGCGAGTGTGTGTGTGTGTGAGGATAAAGGCTGTGTGTGTGTAGTACTGTAAGGGGATTTGATGGGTTCCACAGCATGAGGGGAGCTGAATCCGATTGTCACATGATCCCTCTTTATGTCCCCTCCACCAGCCCCAGGACATGATCACTGTCTGTTTACATGGCAGCCATGAAATGCTATTGGAATGAGAGGGATTAGCTCAGATACAGATAACCGAATTCCCTACTCCAAGTCCCTCAATAGAATAAAACCATGATCCTCTTGTCTGGTATCCTTCCACTGTATGAGCCTGAGGTATAGGTGGATAGAGTTGGCCTGTTAAAGTGATCCTCTTGTCTGGTATCCTTCCACTGTATGAGCCTGAGGTATAGGTGGATAGAGTTGGCCTGTTAAAGTGATCCTCGCGTCTGGTATCCTTCCACTGTATGAGCCTGAGGTATAGGTGGATAGAGTTGGCCTGTTAAAGTGATCCTCGCGTCACTTTTGATATTTCAAACCCTCTCGCCGTAGGCCCGGCTTGGAGATGTGGTGACATGTGCTTTATGCCCTTGATAGTTTCTACTCAGCGGAGCCGAGAGGAAACGTTTTCTAAACGACGTGGAGAAACGACAATGACACCTTGGGCGGGCGGTGCCGCCCCTTCTTGACATGATGGATGTGTGTGATGGTGCGTGATGGTGTGGAGCAGTGTGATGGTGTGTGGAGCTCTGTTTCAGAGGTGCAGTGCTCTTCATCACTGTCTCCCCCAGGCCCAGGCTCAGCCCACGGAGGGAGAACAACAGAACGACAGGAGGGGCTGCCAAGCACAGCCCTCTCCACTCCCCCACTCCTCCCATGCAGGGCTGTGTGTGTGCCCTCATTAAACAACGCACCTCCTGCCTTTACATCTCACTCTCTCCATGACAGGAGACTCTGAATGACTGGTGTTGTCAGTGAGACATCATAGACCTGCTCTAGCCGTACCCAGCCAAGCTGAGTAGAGTGTCTCTATTCGCTCTGTGACAGAGGCAAATAACCCCAGTGATGTGATGAAGTCTGTATGCTTGATGTAGCTGTAGCTTTCTGTTTTTATCTATTGTGATTGCTTTTCACTGGTGAGATTCCAACAGACCTAGACCAGAGCAGACTCCCCTCTCCCGTCTGGCTCCTGTGCTGCAGGCTGCAGTGCTGTGGCCAGTGGAATTGGATTGTGCATGGCTGTGGAGGACATTGATTATTTTCAATTTACACAGCTACCGCTTCCATAAGTCTCTGAAGACTTTTATTGACCAACCACAGAAGCTGAAAAGAAGCAGCTTCTACACAAACTATTTTTAGTTCATCTTGCTCAACAAATTGTGTTATGTGACTTTCACTTTCATTCTTTTTTTTTGTAAACAAACATTTTCTTCACACAACACACTGTTGGAGTCCAGCAAAGAGGTTACCAAGTCAAACACGTTTGATGTGACACACGCTTGACGTGACCCACGTTTAGCCGTAATGATTAGTGTTCATCTGATGTTTGATTTATTTTTGATGTCAGAAGATTAAGAGGATCAGATCAGACAGATTGTCTAGATGTGAACATATGGAATTTCGTGTGTATGTGCGTGTGTATATTAGAGTTCGACCGATTCATTAGGGCCGATTTCAAGTTGTCATAACAATCGGAAATCAGTATTTTGCCGATTTTTTTTTTTTTTTTTTTTTTTTTTATAACTTTATTTAACTAGGCAAGTCAGTTAGGAACACATTTTTACTTTCAATGACGGCCTAGGAACGGTGGGTTAACTGCCTTGTTCAGGGGCAGAACGACAGATTTGTACCTTGTCACCTCAGGGATTCAATCTTGCAACCTTATTGTTAACTAAACCAACGGCCCCAACCACCGGCCTCACGAGGAGCCTGCCTGTTACGCGAATGCAGTAAGAAGCCAAGGTAAGTTGCTAGCTAGCATTAACCAATCAATCAATCATAATCACTAGTTATAACTACACATGGTTGATGATATTACTAGTTTATCTAGCGTGTCCTGCGTTGCATATAATCGATGCGGTGCACATTTGCGAAAAAGGACTGTCGTTGCTCCAACGTGTACCTAACCATATACATCAATGCCTTTCTTAAAATCAATACACAGAAGTATATATTTTTAAACCTGCATATTTAGCTAAAAGAAAGGTTAGCAGGCAATATTAACCAGGTGAAATTGTGTCACTCCTCTTGCGTTCATTGCACGCAGAGTCAGGGTATATGCAACAGTTTGGGCTGCCTGGCTCGTTGCGAACTAATTTGCCAGAATTTTACGTAATTATGACATAACATTGAAGGTTGTGCAATGTAACAGCAATATCTAGACTTAGGTATGCAACCTGTTAGATAAAATATAGAACTTTCTTTCACTGAAAGAATAAACGTTTTGTTTTTGAAATTATAGTTTCCGGATTCGACCATATTAATGACCTAAGGCTCGTATTTCTGTGTGTTATTATGTTATAATTAAGTCTAGGATTTGATAGAGCAGTCTGACTGAGCGATGGTAGGCACCAGCAGGCTCGTAAGCATTCATTCAAACAGCACTTTCGTGCGTTTTGCCAGCAGCTCTTCGCAATGCTTCAAGCATTGCGCTGTTTATGACTTCAAGCCTGTTCTTCCGGGTTGGAGCGAGCGGTCGCATTCGCACTTCGGCCGCAGGTTGTATAACTTTTCATTACATTTCATTACATTTCACTATAGTACAACGGTTTGATTTGTCTAATCTTAGCAATTTCTTCTTAGCTAGCTACATAGCCGTCTTTGTATCAAAGATAATTGCGTAATTATCGTATTTCGTCGTCCTAACGCAGTCTACACTGCTATCTGCCCAGCAGCTAGCCAGCTAGCCAGCTAGCTAACGTCCACCGTCTATCGAATAGCAGCACTAAAAACTATTACACTCAACTGAATGACCTGATTAGTGTAGTGTTAGCTAGCTACATAGTTGTCTTTGCTGTCTTCGTATCCAAGATAATTGTGTAGTTTAGAGTGTGTAGTCTTAGAGTGATTATCTTAATTTACCGAGGTTAGCTAGCCAGCTATTTGTCGTCCTTAACGTAGGAGACACTGCTAGCTAGCCAACAGCTAGCCAACGTCCACCGAATTGAACTTCCTCACTCAACAACCCGGTCGCATTCCGCTTCGCTCCACAGGTAGTATCACATTTTCATTTCATTTCATTAGAGTACAACGGTTTGATTTGTTTGATCGTAGCTAGCTACATAGCTAGCTACATAGCCGTCTTTGTATCAAAGATAATTGTGTAGTCTAGAGCGATTTTCTAGGTTAGCTAGCCAGCTATTGTCGTTCTTTTAACGCAACGTAACGTAATCAACACTGCTAGCTAGCCAGCTAGCCCCCGAATAGCAGCACTGTCGAAACTATCACACCCAACGGAACGACTTGATTAGTGTAGTGTCAACAACGCAGCCACTGCCAGCTAGCCTACAAAGTCAACAACGCAGCCACTGCCAGCTAGACTACTTCAGCAGTGCTGTATCATTTTAATCATTTTAGTCAATAAGATTCTTGCTACGTAAGCTTAACTTTCTGAACATTCGAGACGTGTAGTCCACTTGTCATTCCAATCTCCTTTGCATTAGCGTAGCCTCTTCTGTAGCCTGTCAACTATGTGTCTGTCTATCCCTGTTCTCTCCTCTCTGCACAGACCATACAAACGCTGCACACCGCGTGGCCGCGGCCACCCTAATCTGGTGGTCCCAGCGCGCACGACCCACGTGGAGTTCCAGGTCTCCGGTAGCCTCTGGAACTGCCGATCTGCGGCCAACAAGGCAGAGTTCATCTCAGCCTATGCCTCCCTCCAGTCCCTCGACTTCTTGGCACTGACGGAAACATGGATCACCACAGATAACACTGCTACTCCTACTGCTCTCTCTTCGTCCGCCCACGTGTTCTCGCACACCCCGAGAGCTTCTGGTCAGCGGGGTGGTGGCACCGGGATCCTCATCTCTCCCAAGTGGTCATTCTCTCTTTCTCCCCTTACCCATCTGTCTATCGCCTCCTTTGAATTCCATGCTGTCACAGTTACCAGCCCTTTCAAGCTTAACATCCTTATCATTTATCGCCCTCCAGGTTCCCTCGGAGAGTTCATCAATGAGCTTGATGCCTTGATAAGCTCCTTTCCTGAGGACGGCTCACCTCTCACAGTTCTGGGCGACTTTAACCTCCCCACGTCTACCTTTGACTCATTCCTCTCTGCCTCCTTCTTTCCACTCCTCTCCTCTTTTGACCTCACCCTCTCACCTTCCCCCCTACTCACAAGGCAGGCAATACGCTCGACCTCATCTTTACTAGATGCTGTTCTTCCACTAACCTCATTGCAACTCCCCTCCAAGTCTCCGACCACTACCTTGTATCCTTTTCCCTCTCGCTCTCATCCAACACTTCCCACACTGCCCCTACTCGGATGGTATCGCGCCGTCCCAACCTTCGCTCTCTCTCCCCCGCTACTCTCTCCTCTTCCATCCTATCATCTCTTCCCTCTGCTCAAACCTTCTCCAACCTATCTCCTGATTCTGCCTCCTCAACCCTCCTCTCCTCCCTTTCTGCATCCTTTGACTCTCTATGTCCCCTATCCTCCAGGCCGGCTCGGTCCTCCCCTCCCACTCCGTGGCTCGACGACTCATTGCGAGCTCACAGAACAGGGCTCCGGGCAGCCGAGCGGAAATGGAGGAAAACTCGCCTCCCTGCGGACCTGGCATCCTTTCACTCCCTCCTCTCTACATTTTCCTCTTCTGTCTCTGCTGCTAAAGCCACTTTCTACCACTCTAAATTCCAAGCATCTGCCTCTAACCCTAGGAAGCTCTTTGCCACCTTCTCCTCCCTCCTGAATCCTCCTCCCCCTCCTCCTCTCTGCAGATGACTTCGTCAACCATTTTGAAAAGAAGGTCGACGACATCCGATCCTCGTTTGCTAAGTCAAACGACACCGCTGGTTCTGCTCACACTGCCCTACCCTGTGCTCTGACCTCTTTCTCCCTCTCTCTCCAGATGAAATCTCGCGTCTTGTGACGGCCGGCCGCCCAACAACCTGCCCGCTTGACCCTATCCCCTCCTCTCTTCTCCAGACCATTTCCGGAGACCTTCTCCCTTACCTCACCTCGCTCATCAACTCATCCCTGACCGCTGGCTACGTCCCTTCCGTCTTCAAGAGAGCGAGAGTTGCACCCCTTCTGAAAAAACCTACACTCGATCCCTCCGATGTCAACAACTACAGACCAGTATCCCTTCTTTCTTTTCTCTCCAAAACTCTTGAACGTGCCGTCCTTGGCCAGCTCTCCCGCTATCTCTCTCAGAATGACCTTCTTGATCCAAATCAGTCAGGTTTCAAGACTAGTCATTCAACTGAGACTGCTCTTCTCTGTATCACGGAGGCGCTCCGCACTGCTAAAGCTAACTCTCTCCTCTGCTCTCATCCTTCTAGACCTATCGGCTGCCTTCGATACTGTGAACCATCAGATCATCCTCTCCACCCTCTCCGAGTTGGGCATCTCCGGCGCGGCCCACGCTTGGATTGCGTCCTACCTGACAGGTCGCTCCTACCAGGTGGCGTGGCGAGAATCCGTCTCCTCACCACGTGCTCTCACCACTGGTGTCCCCCAGGGCTCTGTTCTAGGCCCTCTCCTATTCTCGCTATACACCAAGTCACTTGGCTCTGTCATAACCTCACATGGTCTCTCCTATCATTGCTATGCAGACGACACACAATTAATCTTCTCCTTTCCCCCTTCTGACGACCAGGTGGCGAATCGCATCTCTGCATGTCTGGCAGACATATCAGTGTGGATGACGGATCATCACCTCAAGCTGAACCTCGGCAAGACGGAGCTGCTCTTCCTCCCGGGGAAGGACTGCCCGTTCCATGATCTCGCCATCACGGTTGACAACTCCATTGTGTCCTCCTCCCAGAGCGCTAAGAACCTTGGCGTGATCCTGGACAACACCCTGTCGTTCTCAAATAACATCAAGGCGGTGGCCCGTTCCTGTAGGTTCATGCTCTACAACATCCGCAGAGTACGACCCTGCCTCACACAGGAAGCGGCGCAGGTCCTAATCCAGGCACTTGTCATCTCCCGTCTGGATTACTGCAACTCGCTGTTGGCTGGGCTCCCTGCCTGTGCCATTAAACCCCTACAGCTCATCCAGAACGCCGCAGCCCGTCTGGTGTTCAACCTTCCCAAGTTCTCTCACGTCACCCCGCTCCTCCGCTCTCTCCACTGGCTTCCAGTTGAAGCTCGCATCCGCTACAAGACCATGGTGCTTGCCTACGGAGCTGTGAGGGGAACGGCACCTCAGTACCTCCAGGCTCTGATCAGGCCCTACACCCAAACAAGGGCACTGCGTTCATCCACCTCTGGCCTGCTCGCCTCCCTACCACTGAGGAAGTACAGTTCCCGCTCAGCCCAGTCAAAACTGTTCCCTGCTCTGGCCCCCCAATGGTGGAACAAACTCCCTCACGACGCCAGGACAGCGGAGTCAATCACCACCTTCCGGAGACACCTGAAACCCCACCTCTTTAAGGAATACCTAGGATAGGATAAAGTAATCCTTCTCACCCCCCTTAAAAGATTTAGATGCACTATTGTAAAGTGGCAGTTCCACTGGATGTCATAAGGTGAACGCACCAATTTGTAAGTCGCTCTGGATAAGAGCGTCTGCTAAATGACTTAAATGTAAAATGTAAATGTAAGCCTATCAACTCCCGAGATTAGGCTGGTGTAACCGATGTGAAATGGCTGGCTAGTTAGCGGGGTGCGCGCTAATAGCGTTTCAAACATCACTCGCTCTGAGACTTGGAGTAGTTGTTCCCCTTGCTCTGCATGGGTAACGCTGCTTCGAGGGTGGCTGTTGTCGATGTGTTCCTGGTTCGAGCCCAGGTAGGAGCGAGGAGAGGAAGCTATACTTTTACACTGGCAATACTAAAGTGCCTATAAGAACATCCAATAGTCAAAGGTATATGAAATACAAATCGTATAGAGAGAAGTAGTCCTATAGTAACTACAACCTAAAACTTCTTACCTGGGAATATTGAAGACTCATGTTAAAAGGAACTACCAGCTTTCATATGTTCTCATGTTCTGAGCAAGGAACTTAAACATTAGCTTTCTTACATGGCACATATTGCACTTTTACTTTCTTCTCCAACACTTTGTTTTTGCATTAGAGACCATGGTGCTTGCCTACGGAGCTGTGAGGGGAACGGCACCTCAGTACCTCCAGGCTCTGATCAGGCCCTACACCCAAACAAGGGCACTGCGTTCATCCACCTCTGGCCTGCTCGCCTCCCTACCACTGAGGAAGTACAGTTCCCGCTCAGCCCAGTCAAAACTGTTCGCTGCTCTGGCCCCCCAATGGTGGAACAAACTACCTCACGACGCCAGGACAGCGGAGTCAATCACCACCTTCCGGAGACACCTGAAACCCCACCTCTTTAAGGAATACCTAGGATAGGATAAAGTAATCCTTCTCACCCCCCCTTTAAAAGACCTAGATGCACTATTGTAAAGTGGCTGTTCCACTGGATGTCATAAGGTGAAAGCACCAATTTGTAAGTCGCTCTGGATAAGAGCGTCTGCTAAATGACTTAAATGTAATGTAAATGCATTATTTAAACCAAATTGAACATGTTTCATTATTTATTTGAGGCTAAATAGATTTTATTGATGTATTATATTAAGTTAAAATAAGTGTTCATTCAGTATTGTTGTAATTATCATTATTACAAATACATTTAAAAAATCAGCCGATTTATCGGCCTCTGCTTTTTTTTGTCCTCCAATAATCAAAAAATCATAATTGGTCGACCTCTAGTGTATATGAGCATGTGTTTGTGTGTGTGTGTGTGTGTGTTGGATTTGCCAGTCACCCTCCTATCCTCTTGAGGCAGATGTGAAAGGCAGATTGCAGACCGGTACATTGATACAGAGGAATAACAGAGTCAAGCCATTGAAAGACCATTCATTGGTCCTGGAGACCCCTGGAGAGAAGATTATTATTTAAAAGGAACGAGTGAGAACCGAAATCAATCAAGCTCAACGTCAGTATGGAAACTGATAACTGTTCCTGTATGGGAATGCTGAAAGCCTGCAAGTAGGAGCCATTTGTTTTGATGCATTTATGGGTTCTACATTACACTGTTTGTCATAAGATTGATAGACACATTTGGATAATGTGAAGGTCAGCGCATGCTGCTGTGTGTCGGTTTATGGATTGTCGCTGACTGCTGGGTTGAGACACAACAGAACAAAGCGCTGGTAGTTTCCCAGATTTAAGCTGTTCTGTTGAACGTTACTCAGATCAACTGATTCCCCTTGTCTGCTTCTAATGCCCTGCCGTTCTGTCAGTCTCCTGATACTGCGCTGTGGGACATCAGACTGCATGTTTGATCAAAAGTCAACTCTGACTTCTCAATGTAGAACAGCGTTTTTCACTTGTGTTCCAGCTCTTTTTCAGACGTTCAGACAGTCGAGGCCTTTTGTCATGTTCTCTCAGCGGGGGGTGGGGGGTGGGGTGGGGTGTGTGTGACTTATTGTTCTTTTGACAGGGAAAATCTGTCACCTCTGATCGTGGTGCTGCTCCGCTCTGTTAGGCTGTGTTAGGAGCCTGGGTCTCTCAGGCATGGGGAGCAGAACCAGCCTGTCCTCCCAGCCCCTGGGGCACGGTGTGTATTTCTCACCTGGCCTCATGGAGACAGACACATTCTCCCTGTGCTGTTCTATACTGTACTACTGGGCTGTGAGACAGGACAGTGGAGTGCTGTCCCCATTAGCGATGCATGGTACCTGCTGTAAATCTGCTCATGTTGTGACAGCCCTGCCAGTGTTTTTTTGTGTAGGAATTTCAATGATGAATGCAGTTAACTGTAGAGATGAGTGAGAGCCTCCTCCATGCCCACCACTCCTCCCCTCTCCAGTCACCAGCTCCACATACGGCTGACTTTGCTTCTCATAAGTGGAGGGAAACATATTTAATCTGATGAGATGAGCACAAAACTGCTTCTAACAGCAGAAGTTTGCGTGTATGTGTGTGTGTGTGCATGTGCGAGTGTGTGCATGCGTGTGTGTGTGTAATAATCCTGTACTGCAGTAAACACAGATGACCAATAGCCTTCACATGAGAACAGCAGTGAGCAGAGCAGTGAGTGAAAGGGAGAGTGGAGATAGGGGGAGTAGTGAGTTGTGTAAATAGGATTGCTAGTTCCTTTAGCCGCTGGCCAGTCGCTCCACACTGAGCTCCATATTCCAGAAGATCCATGGATTGTTCTCAGGACTCAGGACTATTATCCCAGCAGGGCCATTCCACTAAAAGGAGGCAATTGAATTGTGCTGCGTTCTCCCTGATCCACAGTTTGTTATTTATTGTTATTACCTCCAAGCATGAGTCCAGAGTTTTCTTTAATAAGACAATTTCATTACAAACCAAAATGAATTGAGCATGGCTTGATTTCAGAAAGATCTGGGAGATAAAAGCAAATAATAGACAGGTTTATTTTGGCAAACGAGAACATAGCACTCTCTCATCTCAGTCCAGAACATTTGTCATCTGTCAGTGAAACATCAATTAACTTAAACTTTTAGTGAATTCATCAAGGTTCATTTATGTGTCTTTTCTTGTAATTTAGCTTGAACCCTCTGGCTGAGAAAGGTTATTGAATTAATCCACAACTTAATGAGCTTTATTTGATTCATTAGGTTGACTTAACCCTTATTACCCGGACATCATGAATACAACCACAGTCTCGTTAGCTTAAAGTGATCTGATTAAATCACTACTACACCACTTCAGCACATTGGCCTGTATAGAGAGATGACCCAAGATCTCCCAGCATTCCTGTTGTCGAAGGATGAGATGGATGAGGCCAGGTGGTGTTGCTGAGTACAGAGTAGTACAGGATGTTTGTGACCTTAGAGGAATGTCATTCAATGTACAGTATGTCTTCCTATATGATCATCCTGTCCTGTCTGTGTCCTTGTTCCAGCCATGACACTGTTGTCCTTTGATCCTGTGTCTGTGGTGGACAGTGACTTCCAGATCAGGCAGGAAGTGTAAACTTGGTGAGAAGTGGTTTGGGACACTAGCCAGGTCTCAGACATGGGGTAAAATACTTCATCCGCTCTCTCGTATTCTCCAATTCACCAGGACCCCAGCCACCTCAGTGAGATTCTGCTCATGTTCCAAACGGCTGATTATGCCTTTATCATCCATAACCCAGTGTGCACATTATTCCTTCTTCCTATCTGGTAGGAACTGCCGGGATCTTTGGGTGGGATGTGGAGCTGTTTGTATTCTGACGTTTTTTGCCTGGGCGCGAGTAAGCTCGGAGATAAGGCATTACAACAAAATGTCACATTGTAGAATTTTAACACATTGTAATGCCTTCTCTTGGCAGAGCTATGTCCATTTTAACACATTGTAATGCCTTCTCTTGGCAGAGCTATGTCCATTTTAACACATTGTGTAATGCCTTCTCTTGGTATAGCTATGTCCATTTTAACACATTGTAATGCCTTCTCTTGGCAGAGCTATGTCCATTTTAACACATTGTAATGCCTTCTCTTGGCAGAGCTATGTCCATTTTAACACATTGTAATGCCTTCTCTTGGCAGAGCTATGTCCATTTTAACACATTGTGTAATGCCTTCTCTTGGCATAGCTATGTCCATTTTAACACATTGTAATGCCTTCTCTTGGCATAGCTATGTCCATTTTAACACATTGTAATGCCTTCTCTTGGCATAGCTATGTCCATTTTAACACATTGTAATGCCTTCTCTTGGCAGAGCTATGTCCATTTTAACACATTGTAATGCCTTCTCTTGGCAGAGCTATGTCCATTTTAACACATTGTAATGCCTTCTCTTGGCATAGCTATGTCCATTTTAACACATTGTAATGCCTTCTCTTGGCAGAGCTATGTCCATTTTAACACATTGTAATGCCTTCTCTTGGCAGAGCTATGTCCATTTTAACACATTGTAATGCCTTCTCTTGGCAGAGCTATGTCCATTTTAACACATTGTAATGCCTTCTCTTGGCAGAGCTATGTCCATTTTAACACATTGTAATGCCTTCTCTTGGCATAGCTATGTCCATTTTAACACATTGTAATGTAGCTATGTCCATTTTAACACATTGTAATGCCTTCTCTTGGCAGAGCTATGTCCATTTTAACACATTGTAATGCCTTCTCTTGGCAGAGCTATGTCCATTTTAACACATTGTAATGCCTTCTCTTGGCAGAGCTATGTCCATTTTAACACATTGTAATGCCTTCTGGCAGAGCTTGTCCATTTTAACACATTGTATGTCTTGGCCATGTCCATTTTAACACATTGTAATGCCTTCTCTTGGCAGAGCTATGTCCATTTTAACACATTGTAATGCCTTCTCTTGGCAGAGCTATGTCCATTTTAACACATTGTAATGCCTTCTCTTGGCAGAGCTATGTCCATTTTAACACATTGTAATGCCTTCTCTTGGCAGAGCTATGTCCATTTTAACACATTGTAATGCCTTCTCTTGGCAGAGCTATGTCCATTTTAACACATTGTAATGCTTCTTGGCAGAGCTCCATTTTAACACATTGAGCCTTCTCTATGTCCATTTTAACACATTGTAATGCCTTCTCTTGGCAGAGCTATGTCCATTTTAACACATTGTAATGCCTTCTCTTGGCAGAGCTATGTCCATTTTAACACATTGTAATGCCTTCTCTTGGCAGAGCTAT